>NW_024729998.1:347500-442500 GCF_018991925.1 Homarus americanus | reverse complement strand
TTGAGCTGGGTTAGGTGGGGGGCCATTCTCCTCTCCGATTTATGATGATTGAATATTACGAATGCGATGGCTTGAACACGTTTAATGCGTGATGGTTAAACGGGAGGGAACGAAGGTAAAGTAAAGTTGTTGTTTTAGATTTAGATTTTTCATTACCTGTGTTTGGTCTTATCTCTTCTCTGATCAATGGTCTTTACTGGATACATCATGAGCAAATAATTTAGATCTTAACCTAAAGTAAATATTATAGGCGCTAGAGTGGATGGTCTGGTGAGATGTGAGATTTTGACAACTGATTAAAACACGAACTAGATGGTTAGATTAGAGAAGGATGACTGTATACATATTCAGTAGAAAAAATCCCTTAGGACATCATTCAACAGTTAGTGGAGATATATTTACCAATAGACACTTTTCAATTCATCACAATTATTGGACTTTTTTTCATCTCATAAGTATTATCTGTAGCCAAGAGGCAGTAATTGGGTCAGACGGTGAAGATTGACAGTACCCAGTCATGGCTCTCCTCAGCTAACACGACATTTGTCCTTTTATTTCAGCCTCCCCTCCCCCTCCTCGTCTAGGGCCCCCTCTGTGTGTGTCCTTGGGGGTAGGGGAGGTGGGCGGGGAGGGGTCGTGGCCACACTGACCCAACACCGTGTCTAGCGTGTCCCACACCAATATAAGAGGCCACCCAGTTCCATCAGGGAATAATTGGTTCATTGTTCAAGTGCCATGTGGCGGTGTTCTCAGCTCATGGAGGGTCAGGGAGGGAAAATGGGACGTGGAATTCTTTCTCGGGCTAAGGAGGTCAGGGAGAAGGTAGGAAAGGGTGATACTGTCTTGGGTCATGCGGGTCAGGGAGAAGAGAGGAAGGGCTCTGCTATCTAACGTCCTAGTAGTCAGGGAGAAGAAAGTAAGGGGTTTAAGAGGGAGAAAAGGAGAGAAGCTGGAACCTTAGATCAGAAGGGCCGGGGGGGGGAGGGGGGTGACACTATCTCAGGCCGTAAGGGTTGAGGAAATGATCAGTACGGTGGTAATGTCTCAGTTGGGGAGGATTGAAGTCAGTAGAGAGAGATGGGAGGTAAAGTTTCCATTTAGTTAACAGGAGGAAAACGCTGAATAGGAAGGATTCTACCAGTGGTCTTAAGAGTCAGAGGAAAGAAATTGGACGGATGAATCAACGTTGACAGTAAGAAGGTTTCACAAGTAATGGGCCTCGATATAGGGGATTACACTCTCCAATACAGTCATATGTATAGAAGTTCTCACTGTAATTGTAGAGTTCAATTTGTACTCCAGTGAATCAGAAAATACGTTCGATGGTTCATTCAAGGATCTGTGAAATCTTAATATAACAGGAGGTGGGACGGCAGGGAATAAAAAACTGTACTTGTAGAAAAAAAAACACCTTAAAGTTTCCAGAAGTTCAGTGTGAATGTTATGTGAGCCAGATTTTAATACACCTCTTATAACTTTGAAATCTTTGCTGGTGAAAATAGTTGGGAAAATATGAAAGTTGGAGCAGAGGTTCGTCTAGTATGTGAGAACCTCTGCATGAGGATTAAAGTTTTGCGTTCGGTGTAAAGGTTGTCCGAGAGTCTTAGATGGTGTGAGGCTCTTGGGATTATTTTAATTAACACGAGATTGTTACTTACATTATTACCTTGGCCACGGATTGTATTTATAGGTTTCCTAAAGATGGAGATTGAGTGACCCCCCAAAAACTGTAGCGATAGAATAAACAATATATTTTTTCATCATGTGCTCTCTCTCTCTCTCTTCTATACTAAGAACCAGAAATTAAAAGTCTGGATGGGCGAGATATAACTAACACACTTATATTTCAGTAGCAATGAGTTAGGTTAAGTTAGGTTCGGTTCAGGCTTGTTATTCTAGAGAGATGTTCACACTCTACTTCACACACACACACACCAAAGTCTGTTTTCCTGACCTTTCGTATTTACAGGTAACAGTTCTCGTCATGTGTCGGTGTAAACAAGATGGCATTAATACATTAGTAAAATGGGAGGATAAGGTTATTCACTTTAAAATTTTGTTGCTCCTGTGTCCGGGTTATCACGTTGTGTTGTCATGCCGGTGTTGGTGCACTTGTGAGGCAGGATAGTGTTAACACAGTCACCAAGGCGTAATGCAGGTATTCTATGAGTTTATTACTGGTTTACCTGTTGTGAAATGTACCAAAGTATAATAGAGGTGTAATGGAGATTTACCTGTGTGCCGAGAGGTGTAAGTTGATATCGTGATGTGTATCTGTGTATACTGAGGTGTACCTGTGTATACTGAGGTGTACCTGGGTGTCGTAATATGTATCTGCATGCCTCTAGCCGCTTCCAAGTGTTTATGGAGCATTTGGACCGATGTGTCGTCTGTCTGCTTATGTATTAACGTGGAGACACGTATGATAACCACAGTTGTTTGTATTCTATATCACACCACTTAGGTATTGCTCTCGGCGTTGTCTCATGTCTAGTTAGGTATTATCAGTGTCATTCCTATTGTCATGGTTTGGGTCTTACATCTATTTCAGGTGTAAATTGTGATGTATTAAGCCCCCTTCAGTGTTAATACAGTATCAGGCCTTAGTGTCGAGTGATGGTTGCCACCTTTACTGGGGATGTGTATGTGATCACGTAACCATATGTAAGGAATAGGTGTAATGAGGCCTTTAGAACTGAAATAGCAGAGTGTGACACTAGGCTAACCGATGCATTGCCGTAAGAAACGGGGTTGAATTCGACTGGGTGGCGCCACGTATATTCGGAAGGCTTTGTTTTTTTTCCAATGAATAAGGCGGTAGACTTAGGCTCTGGACCTGTGTCTTGTGAGGAAGTGTTTGAGAGGTGTTGTTCTTTTCCAGGCTGAAATATAAACATGTCTGTTCTTGTGATACCATCTTTGTGTTGTAAATATTTCGAAAATAAGGTGATATAACCAGTAGTTTGTGAGTCCACTTTTATCGGCATAAGACCAAGCTGGTGTTTTGCTTTGATTCCGCAGCCAACCTTTGTATTTCTTCCTGAAAGAATCTCTACGACTACAACACAGCCAAGATTTTATCTTGCTATACTACCCTCTCAGTTACATCTCGGTGACTGACCTTACTCAGCTCGTGTTCCCTTATATAGCTCACATCATGGAGACGCGACTGACCCCTTTGCTGAAGCTCACTTTAACTTTGCCAAGCATATATTTTGAAAGTATATTCGTATACGAGAAAATTAAATATTAACAGACTTTTTCGGAGCCAGCACAGCATTCACAAAAATATTTTGTGAACACTAAACATTAATTCGCCGTATGAAACTATTTTTTGGTATATTCGTATTTTTTCCCTGTGTTTTTATTGTAGATGGAAAAAGAGAAAAATAGATTTAAATAAACAGGAATTTTTTCTATCTTATTCCCTATTTAAAGTACTGCCAGCCTGAGCATATCTAAGGTTCGATTTGTTTTGCTGATATTAACGATAATAATCCCTGTAATAACTACAAAATAGTTATCAACATCAATTAAATAAATGTAATAATAAGCATAATTTTAATAACAATCATTATTATTAATAGTACTGTTATAGTTCCACTACAATAATAATAAAATAAAAACCGCTATAAAGAACAGAACATATCGTGTCGTGGTTGCGTTTTATCAAAAGTTAACTGCGGTCCAAAAGTTTAGTGGAAAAATTCCATATGAAAAAAAATGTATACCGCTCCTGTATTATATGTGAACAATAATAACAGAAAACGGTCTGTTAACATCTGTAAGAATAATGTTATGTTGTCTTATGAATTATACAAATCCCTGAGAGATTAATTGCTTCTCATTACGCCATACGATTTCCACTTAACAAATTTCTAAAATTGAATAAAATTAACCCTACTTCATTAAAGGATTAGATTTACTTTGAAGCTTCTCGTATCCCCAAATCCGTTTTTTATAGTACTGCATCATGTTTACGTCGTTTAATTAGACTTCGTATTATGTCACAAGTCTCCTTTAGAAACTTGCAGCTGGGTGACATCAACACACTCAAACTTATCACCTTACCATGATGTAAACATTACCAGTGAGAGACTTGGTACAGTGAGAAGGAACACTGTTACGTACATGACCCTTCCTCAGACCAACTAGAGGAGGGAAGATGAAGTATTTACTAACGTTTCCTGGTTATCATACAGGTGGAGGTGATCTATCCTCTTGCCCATATACACTGTGTAATGAAAACCACTTCAGAAGGTCAACTCCAGACTACCTGTATCAGTGTTATTGGTCGTATTATTAATATTTAAAATAGATAGTACCATAAGAGACAGACAGCACAGTGAGATAAAGAAAAAAAGAGAAGTACATAAGCCGATAAGAAGAACAAACAAAATGACAAAACAAATTAAAAAACAAAATGAGAATCGTGTAAACTCTTAAGAGCCAACGGGACAACCTAAGAGAAACACCCTCTGGCAACACTACTGACTGATGTAAGCGGTAAAAGAACAGCACATAGTAAAGAAAGGTGATGCAGTGTTGCCAACAAGGGAACTGACCACATCACAGAGGCTACAATGAAAGAAATGAACCCAGAGGAAACCTACAAATTCAGAGGATTTGTTAAGAGTGATGAACATTCAGAGGAAAAAAAATGTAAAAAGCTGAGCTGTGAAGATGGGGAAAAAAAGGAAGAGTTGAATAATGAAATTGAACCGGACAAGAGTTAAACGACAAGAATTTGATAAAGGCAATCAACAGTAGAGCGCTGTCAGCAGTTACACACACACACACACACACACACACACACACACACACACACACAGTCGTCACCTCAGGGCAGAGATACTGGAGGAATTTAACATAACAGTAAAGAGAATATTAGGCTTAGAAAAAAATGTGCAGGTATATATTGTGTGTATTTGCGTTCGTTCATGTGTCGATGATGGTGCGATGCCTGGCCTAAGAGACACAACACACCACCACACCTTCCACACTACTACAAACCCCATTAGTGATCTACATAGACCAGCGTAGCCTTCAGTCCCCCTGTGATTATAATGCTTTTAGGATAGGCATAGCAGACGAGTGTACATGTGAGGGTAGAGACCTTATTTCTTCAAGATCTTGACTACATTTAATTATAGAACACATCAAAATTAAATACCATGATGTAGAATTAAAAGAGAAGAGGAAGTTTGGGGACGAAATTAGATGAAATGTAAACGATGGGTACTAGAAAAAAAATTGCGACTGAAAACATATGGGATGTGTGGCTTCCTTATCAAGAGGAAATTGGAGAGTAATATCCCAGAGGTGTAAAGTAATTCAGATTGGTAAGGGTGAGGCCCCAGGTCTCGTAATAGATATGGAATTCAGTTTGTTCAAGAAGCAAGTGTATTGGAGGATGAACTAATATACCTACGAGTATAAGAAGGTGAACTTATTAGACACAAAATGGTACAAACAAATGGACAGTAAATATTAATGTTATGTGACAGATTGAACCCCTCTCTGTGTCTGTGTCAACACCATATAATTAATGTGGATTATATTTGGTTATTCGTGAAACTATATTGGGTGACCATGTTCCCTCTGGTATTTATATTGTCGGTGGTTCAAGTATTCGTAGAGATATAACGTGATTCCTAAGAAATTTTCCATCCTGTTAGTTCTTCGCTCGCCCATTAGTTCAAATCCTTCATGCTCGTCTTGTTCATCCAGTGACCAATTGTTGCATCTTCTAGTTATCAAAGAAAACGGTGGTAAAACAAGCACTGGTTGTATTCTAAGGCTTTTTTCATTATTATTATCATCATCAGTAGTCGTGGTGGTAGTAGTAGTAGTGGTAGTCGTATTTAACCACAACATATCACGTCCGCTCACACCTCATTACAATTTGTTACCCGATCAGATATTCACTTGAGAACCAGTTGCAGCAACACGATACCCAGAGACAGACAGTCAATTGGCGTGGATACAGAGACAAGCTATCAGATATACTAGACAACTATTGATTAATGATTGACTAATGACATTCACGTTTCCCATCATCATGTTAACACTGTAATGTCCTCATGCTGATGGCGATGTTCGTGTTCATTAACGATTTTGATAGATTAATAAAACACTTAAGTTAGACGAAGGTATAATAAGAATACAACACCTGGCACATGATACACCGTAAGGTATTCATACAGTCAGATAAACATACAGAGAACTACGTAACGTTATACCCTCCGCTGTACCCGTCCTTATAAACAGAAAGAGAATATTGACACCATGTTTAGCACTTTGTCACTATCGACGAAAACGTGTTAAGTTATGATGACAAAAGGGAATTGTGTAATCCTTTTGCTTAGTAACGTGCGTGTCACAACTGTCACAAGATAATCGAAATTTTCTCCAGTATTTACCTCGTGGGGGAATTGTTATCTTGTCTGTGTTCTTACATCGGAAAGACTGGGTTAAAAAGAAACCAATATACATAGACTATTTTGTAAGTTAATGGCAATAAACGTGAGAAGAGGATAACACTACGAGAATGTTAAGACTTTACAACCCATGAGTTTCAATCCTCAACCTTGATCTGTACGAGAGAGTAATGAAGACTTCCTAATAGCTGATGATGTGAGAGACCATCTTGGTAGCCATTCAACTAGAAATCGACACCACACTAGCTTTCAGAACTCGAATGTTACTTTTCTCCTCCTCGAAATGAGGTTTTGTGCACGATCCTGAGTGTTAGTGACCTTTGAAACGAATTTTGCTGATAGTGTTATGAAATAGAGAAGACAAGGATTTAATTTTTTATTTTCATGGTAGACATTATGACACAGTTGGTGTCATACTGTAACCAAAGGTAGATGAAGCGGTATTCTTAGTCAGTCAGTCCAACAAATTTAAAGCAGCAATGGTATTCCTCATTCATAAGACATAGATTACATTTACACTAAATTAACACACGCTAGTAGCATTGTACTCTGAGTTAAAATTACATAGTTTCCGCGGCTTACTGTGTCTAAATATAAATTCCATCAAACTTCTACATATTTTAAGAAGAACAAAGTCAAAAGCTCTGGTATATGAACGTTCTAGGGATGCGTGTTTCCATTATTTTACATTCAATTGTTTCGTTCATAATGCTCGAATGTTAATGTGTAATCAACATTGAGATACCTGTACAGGCTAGTGTACTACGGAATACTCATGCGGTCAGAAAATTAACGACAAATGGTAAGAGTGAAGCATAACAAGGAGATGTAACATTCAGTCATATAGTAAAATAAAGTATTGTCATTATTACTATTAATTTACTCTTCATAATTTAGTGGTGTTGCTTAGGTGATTTATTAGTAATTTACCGAACATATTAAAATCAAGGAATCGAAAGTCTTAAATCGAATTTCATACAAAATTTACCGCGTCGTGATTAATATAATACACAAGACGTTCCCTAGCGGTCATATAATGCACTATACCATGTAATCTATATTTAATCCTTCTGGTTCATTATTAGAGAAGTTCTATAGCCATTTATTGATTACGTCTATACACGTTCACTATTTTCTTAGTAAAGTAAATTAAAAGTCTTTATATGTTTGGTATAGACCGACGGAATCCTTAAAACAACGGTTTATTGTACAATGTGAAGTCGTGACAAAAATAATTACAGTCATTCAAAATACTCTCACAAAATGAGTAAAAAAATCCTCCGCAGTGCATCACAGGAAAATACTAGTCTTAAGAATATATATAAAAAATATCCAATAATTTGTAAGAAAAGTAAAGAAATTACAAGAAAACTAACAAGAAAAAAAATGTCCAGGTTAAGAATGATATACGTTTCTCCTTACAGCAGAAGGAAAAAAATATCAATAGGTTCACACAAAAAATAGTTGCCTTTATATATTCATACGTGTGAAAAATGTTTAAATTTTTCACAGAGGGGCGGATCTATTGTGGGCGTCTTTATGAACTATTTTTCATCACGTCGACCACCCCACCGCACCGCCGCGGGAAATTGTCCAACAGAAACCGGGTGGGTGGGAGGGGTGGGAGGGGTGGGGGGGTGTATTTTTCTCCAAACAATGGGATAACTGGGCACAAGAGTTCATTGTTTTCACCGCCAGCCAAAGGTACGTGAATTGACGCAGCGACTGAAAGGAGTGGAGTGGGTGTGTATTTTGTCAGTCAAGTCGAGAAGAATGGGGAGGAGAGAGGGAGTTGGACCTAGTGGCAGAGAAAAATGGATAGAGGTGTAGGATAGAGAAGAGAGAGAGAGACCCGCTGGGGTTAAGGAGAGGGATGAAGGATACACAATGAAACAGAAGACTTGTCGCTTTGAGAGTCGAGAGAGAAGGAAGAACGGGATTTACTCGTTGTAGGGAAGAAACTGCAGGATTACTCGTGAAGGAGAAATAGAGGGATTATATGTTGTAAGGAAGAAGTAAGGGGAATAATGTTAAGGAAGATTATAAAGGATTACCTGTTGGGGAAAAAATAGTACGATTGATGTTGTAGGGGAGAAGAAGTGGTGTGTGTGTGTGTGTGTGTGTGTGTGTGTGTGTGTGTGTGTGTGTGCGCGCGCGCTCGCCAGTATTCTTAAAGACAACAAGACTTAAAGGGTTAAGTATTATTTGAACTTTTAATTCGTCTTGTCATTTTAGTAGTAAAATATAATATATATGGAAGCCATCGATTAAGATCCTCTTGTTAGCCACACTTGTCTTCATTCCCAGAACGACGATAGACTTGTCTTAATTCACCTCACGACACCAAATTTGGTTTCCTACCTGGCAGTGTTAACTCACCCCAAGACTCGGTTGGAATTTCGAGAGTCGTGTGGGGGAAATATCTCTGAATGCAACTCTCTAAGACAAACACCATTCCCACTGAAAACTGACTCAACAAATCTAGAGAATAAAATGGAACGTTACAGAAATCAACGCTGAGATTTATTACCAGTGAGGAAACAACACTGGTCGTTAATGGCACTATCCGTCATGGTGTGCTGACCCCTCCACCGTACTGACATCGCGCCGGGAACAACTACCACTTCCGGTTATTGATGTCTGTGTGAATAGCTTAGAGACGTTGCTGCTGGAGAACTGTAAGACGGGGGGGGAGGATGGTTGGGAACACATCAATGGAAGGAATGAGAATAAAAGAAATACTGTTAACGGAGGGAGATAAGGAAGACAGAGAGAGACAGAGAGAACACACACAATATATATGTAAATAATGTTTAGTTAGTTATTTTCATTATCTTTTAAAATCAATAATACGAGAGGACTTCACTACACCCTGACCTAAACAGAGATCAATGTGTAATACCACTTGTGTTATGCCGACGTTGACTTAGTGGTCAATTATCTATTAATATTAAATGAAATTATGCCATTACCTAACAGACACTCAGTCAGTCTGCTAGATCAAGTCTTACCGCCATCTTACTTCGTGGGTTTAGTATTGTCTGCGACTTCACCTGCGTCAGTTGGCTTACCTCACCCGTCACCTGGCTTACCTCACCCGTCACCTGGTTTAATTCACCATTCAGAAGAAACCTCCTTCTCTTACTTGGGATCTTAAGCCACTCACTTCTGTTTTACCTGTGTCACCTGCTCATTATTACCACCCGTCACCTGGTCCCGTATATCACACCTGCATCACCTGTTATTTACCACCTCCTTCAGTACCTGCACCAGTCATTCCTCCATTCCACTCACCCACTCAATCTACAATCAACTATTTTCTCTATTTTTGTTAATTATATTCAGTACCAGCGACCGACGTTCCCGTGTTTATTCTCTGGATAGCCTAGTGAAGAAGTAAGTTTTATTGTCTTAATTAGATATAGTCATTTACTGGACTATTGTACTGTATATATAAATTACTAAAGTTAAAATCATATTGGATTAAATTACTTATAAGATAATTTCGATGACATAACTCGTGCAGGAGTTAGGACATGTTGTATCTGTTAGAGTTTCATCTAGGATGCCTGTGTTGATTATTACTGTCTCTCTGGTGGAGTGTGTCTCTGTCTGTCTCTCTGGAACCTGGCAGTGTATAAAACGTGGCTACATCTCTCCACATGGTAAGGGTGAAAGAATGTTTCAAATCTAGAACAATACTGGAACTGGAAAAACATTTCCTTAAATCTAAAGTGATTGTTCTTTATCCGGCGTCATATGATGTTTTATTTACCGTACACACACACACACACACACACACACACACATATATATATATATATATATATATATATATATATATATATATATATATATATATATATATATATATATATATATATATTATATATATATATATATATATATATATATATATATATATATATATATATATATATATATATATATATATATATATATATATATATATATATATATATATATATATATATATATATATATATATATATATATATATATATATATATATATATATACATATATATATAAACAATTTGATAGGTGATGCCGCTTTGAGTTTTGCTAAGAAATAACTTCGTCGAAACTATTTATTTAAAACAAATTAATTGTTATAAAAACCATATCAGTGAATCTTATTTCCGGCTTGTCTTTTCTTCCTCAAGTTATACATTATGGGACAAATATTTTAACTGATGTGTTTTTTTATATTAAAGAATGAACACAATGTGATATATAACGCTTGCAACATATATTATTTTTTTCCCAGCGGCTTCAAATATTCTTTTTTTTTCCTCGTTGAGCATGGGGAAATAATTTCATAACAACGGTTTGTAACACGACCGGATTCATTAAAAACCTTTACCTTTGTTGATCCTCCCGTTACGCTAAAACTGTATCCGTATCCAGGTTTAAAGCGGATTTTTATATTTCATTTTATCATCTTTAAATATAGGGAAGACTTTTTCCCACTTCATAAACTTTATTCTATTAACCGGATTATCAAGTTAATTTGAATCCTGGTTACAATTCTGTGGTTAATGGTGGCTGTGAATTAGTGGGGTGGGGGGGGGGGGACGAAGAAGAAATAATTGTAATTTACATATAAACGAAAAGGAGAGACTTATCCTTATAATTAGGGATGAAGTCATAACGTAATACAGTATATAGTTGTGTGTGATACTGAAGGTTGGAGGGCCGGAGGAGGGGAAATGGTATGGACGATAAACTTATACAATCGTAGTCGAAAACATTTGTCGAGCCTTAAATGACATTTTAAACTATCATTGCTGTGATGTTTGTGAATGCAACGATAATAGCCCAACCTTGTGTGAAACGTGAACGGTGACCTGTGCAATGAAAATACACATATACTACAGTAATGTTATTCAGCCTTACAATATTTTTCGTATCAAATCGAGATTAATATTATCTTAGTCTAACCTAACGTAACCTAACCTAACCTAACCTAACCTAACCTAACCTAACCCTTACAGATAAATCAATATTATGAGGGTACCAGCCCAGCCGACCTTCTTAACACCCACAAAGGTTTTGCAAGACGCTGCTGCACCCAGGAAGTTCTTGCGGTCAGTGGCGCCGTTGTTATGGCTGGGCACGATAATGGGCGCCTTCCCTTTCTCCAAGTCGGCTACATCACCGTCTAACACACGTGACACCATCTCGTCTTCTGAAAACGAAACAGGTGTGTTAGGTCATCGTATGTGATAGTATGAAGGATTATTTAACCCTAGAGGTGAATCGTTTCATATTAATTACTATGAAGAAAATCCACGAGCAAGACATCTTCTTCTCGTGTTAATGACATCACTAATTTGTGATTTGGGACGGAAAACAGAGTCGACCTTCATTATTTGCACAAAAAAACGGAAAAATCTTGTCCACCTCAATAAAGTTATTACTTGCAGACGCTGATGCTCCTCCTCCTTATCGCTTCATCCTCTGCAGCGTGAAGACTGTTGTGTCTGTGGCGTGGCTCGGTCTTATTATCCTGATTAACAGTAATAGTTTCCACAGTAAGTATTGCTAGGCAGTCAAATGTAACCGGTGTCAGACTCACATTCTCTCAGTGTGAGGGTTGGTGCTAGTGTCTAGTGCTGGTGGCTAGGGCTAGTGGCTAGTACTGGTGGCTAGTGCTTTTGGCTAGTACTGGTGGCTAGTACTGGTGGCTAGAGGTGGTCATACACGTTCTTTCGAACATAAAATTATCATGTTAACTGTCCGATATATCCGAACTAATTTTAACGTGAACGACAAATTAGGAATCAGCAATATAAATTAATAAGATTCGATTTAGCGATGTTTTAATTATAGATCAAACGAACACAATTATTGTACAATTCTTTTCCCGCTACTAACATTGGGAATAATTTTCTCAAGCTTTAGAGTACATGACTGCGGATATCATGTGGATCGTGGGTTCTTTACTGCTGTGGATCACCTATGGTAAGCTCACAGATATTTGTACATATATTATCAGATTGAGTAGACCAGATTACTAGCTGTCTTTATATGGTTCGATGATTTTGGGTGGATATTATATCAACTTTGTGAATATTCTGCTGAAGCAAGAGTGTGGAAGTGAGTAGCCTGGGCCGTCCTTTGTTCTTACCTTCCTTCCCCCATGACGATAAAGGTGTCTTTGACAGTGCTCCCGGAAGCCCGATATAATTGCAACTTTGTAAATAAATTGAAACTCAGGGAAAAAATTATCATGTCCAGTAACCCTAAATGATACCATTAATAAAATTGTCAAATTTACAGGCTATTATGTTGACACAATATTGTGTGGACGGATAAATTTACAACTACAGGGGGCATAATAATCTAGAGAACTACCACACCTCATTAGAACCTGCAATATATGAGGGGAATTCTAAGAAGCTTCGTGTATCAGGTGCCTACATCTCGGGGTGGGTGATGGTGTGTCGACCACGGAGGCTCGAGGGGTTCCTGGCAGCTATGGAGGAGCTTGACATTGTCGTCCCCTCCCGCGGCACCACCACCAGGTCGGTCTTGGCTGTCGTCATCCCAGCTTGCATCCTCGATTTCGTTGTTACCAGCAGCGCCCTACCTCCCGCTCTGCACTCTGCAAATATTGTTGCTGTTATATTTGAGATGGTCAGTAAATTTATCGGTCGAGTTACTAACGATGAATTATGTGATGAAATTTTGGTTGATAATGAAGAATTGGATGATGATGACCGTACAGGCCTTCAGCTGAACAAAATCTTTATCCCTACTTTTGACTTCCAGGAAGACACCTGTTTAAAGAACAGTCTTGAGTGCCAGTTGTTCTCGTTGCAGATAGTGTACAGTCACATTGATTTCCAGTCCAATTTCTATCTGTTCTTTCTGTGGCTGAGTGAGGGCCACTTGAGCGAGAAAATTAATGAGACTAACGAGCAGCTGAAACAAGTCCTCACCACCCAGGACGTGACCTTACTTACTGATATAAGAAAGAAAATCATGATGATTAGGTGGGTGTTGTGTCGACTACCTCACCTGAGTTAACTCCTTGTTGTCTCTGATAAAGAATTGTTTCAACATAACCATAAATACCAACATTCCTTAGGCGTATGTTTACTTTTTATGTTGTAACTCTTGCATATGATTCTTCTTAATGCCAGGAGAGTCACCGACCAGACCCAAGAGGTACTGCAGTTGGTAGTGACGTGCACCCTGTTGAAGAAAACAGTCCTGACCGTGAGGGGCTGTATGTACCTCTACTACATGTACTACGTCTCGTATAAGTTTCACATGGTCCTCTACTTCGGTGTGTCAGTCGTACTCTCCTGGGCGTGTTTTATGATTACTTCGGTCCTTTGTCACAGGTGTTTCAAGAAGGTGGGTTTTTTTTTGTGTGTGTGTATGTGTGTGTGTGTGTGTGTGTGTGTGTGTGTGTGTTTGTGTTTGTGTTTGTGTGTGTGTGTGTGTGTGTGTGTGTGTGTGTGTGTGTGTGTGTGTGTGTGTGTGTGTGTGTGTGTGTGTGTGTGTGTGTGTGTGTGTGTGTGTGTGTGTGTGTGTGTGTGTGTGTGTGTGTGTGTGTGTGTGTGTGTGTGTGTGTGTGTGTGTGTGTGTGTGTGTGTGTGTGTGTGTGTGTGTGTGTGTGTGTGTGTGTGTGTGTGTGTGTGTGTGTGTGTGTGTGTGTGTGTGTGTGTGTGTGTGTGTGTGTGTGTGTGTGTGTGTGTGTGTGTGTGTGTGTGTGTGTGTGTGTGTGTGTGTGTGTGTGTGTGTGTGTGTGTGTGTGTGTGTGTGTGTGTGTGTGTGTGTGTGTGTGTGTGTGTGTGTGTGTGTGTGTGTGTGTGTGTGTGTGTGTGTGTGTGTGTGTGTGTGTGTGTGTGTGTGTGTGTGTGTGTGTGTGTGTGTGTGTGTGTGTGTGTGTGTGTGTGTGTGTGTGTGTGTGTGTGTGTGTGTGTGTGTGTGTGTGTGTGTGTGTGTGTGTGTGTGTTCGTTCGATTATATTCTGAAAGGAAACTAACCTTTTTGACAGGTAGAGATAACCCTTTGCCTTTATTGCTGTAATTGCCAGAAAATTAGTTCATATATAGCAGAATACTTCGCATATGTATTTTATTTAAGCAAATTCCATAACACCTACTTCCTGACAAGTAGTCCAAAAGTTTATTTACAAGTTGGTAACATTACTATTTTCTATGGCATGTAATCCTGTGAAAATTAGTAACTAAGAGAGACAGAAGGAAACCTAATATTGTGATAAAAATGATTAAATATGATATAATGGTATAGTTCTATTTACTCCAAGTTTGTTTTTCGTGTGTAAGAAATTATGTTTCATCACAGGCAAAGGAGACTGAATTTGTTCTTCTCCAACAAGGTGATGGTGAGGATCTGTTCTCTCAGACGGTAAGATAAAGACTCGGTCGTTTCGTTAAAATCGTCAGAGTAGATTATTTTTTCTCTCTCTGATGAATATGATACAACGGCACACATGTTTTCATTGATTATGTACAGTGTTTGAGTGTTAATACCTGACCAGTGTACTCGCATCACACTTTACGTTACAGGTATCTGCGCTACGTACCGACCTCTGGGTTCATGAGGTAGAATTTTCTTGTTGCGGATTGTATATACTGAATAAGCCGAATTTTTGGATTGTAAGTAGCAATTCACACATAGTAAGTATTTTCTGGTAAAATTATATGTGTTGATTTAGAGTCCTTGAGTGTCCTTCATGTCCCACCATTCTAGTATATTTCTATCGATTATTTTTCTTCTCCTCAGCAAGTGCAGTTCATCATCACGATAGCAACAGTGGCGCTACAATTTACTCAATCCGACATGGATAAAAGTGGATAAATGAATAAGTGACATGAATTAGGTAATCAAGTATCTGGTAAAATAAGGTCAACTACAAAACTGAACTATTAATTACGCTGCCAACTGCATGATAAAATAAGAAGCTAATAATAATAATAATAATAATAATAATAATGAGAATTATAATAGGTGTTGATTCCACAATTTAGTTTCTTTCAATAAAACTTTAAAGTAATGTTATGGTTTTGTGAGTGTTTGTGTTTCTGGCTGCGTATCAGATTACAGGCAGACACACGACAGCCTTAATAACTAAACCTCCATCTTCATCACTCGTATACTGTTTATTATTAGCCATAGTTGTCAGTTGTCTGTCTCTGTGTAGACTTAACATACAACCCGTGAACATGCAAGTAGTGTTTGTAACCTGTTTGATGGATAGATTTAATGGGTCGGGTGTGTAGATGAAGCTTATCACTTCCAATGGTAAAAAAGAAAAGATAAAAGGAAATGATAATGATATTAGAGTCGAAAGGAGTTCGTTTGCCAGGGTGAGTGGATGAACTTTGACGAGATTCGGGTCAATGTTCGGACCCATCAGCGTTCCCAGGCAAAATTTCCACGCTTCTCGCCTGATACACGGGATTTAGCTCATGTGTGTCAAGGCTCAAAGTCTTTCACCATGGACTCGAACCCTGGCGACCCGAATGTCCTGCTGAGTATTTGAAAAGAAGTACAAGAGCCTGAGAGTACGAGTATACCGTATGTAAAAGCTTTTCGTGTTTGAGTGGAATTATAGAAACTTTATCTCTTGAAAGGAAATATGGAAGGTTGAAGGTTTGAAGGAAAATATACAAATCCGAGTACTTGGAAGACTGTACAGAGACGTGAATGGTTGAAGCGAAACTCATAAGGACTCAATTGGTTGAACTATGAACATCAGAGATCTATGGAAGTCATTAATTGAACATAAATATATACTAAATTTAACATTATAGTACATAAATAACATAGGACAAGAGTCTTGGGGAAAGAAATAAAAAAATAAGTATTATGGTACTACGGAATGACTCAAAGTTTACCTCAACATGACTTTGTTCTGAGGCCACAACAGCCAGTTAGGTGTGTGAGGGAGACGACAATAACAACACAATGTTCTCATGATTTTATATTTTCTAATGAGATGTTTGTCAACGCTTATTTATTAATTTTTTTATTGTATTTTACTGTTATTTTTTCATCAGTGCGATAGTGGTTGATTTATATATATATATACACTGAATTATACGTATTGTCTGAAATCTGTAATATATATTCAAAATAATATATATACTATAAAAACTAAAATTTATCTCTCTAAAAATTAAATAAAATCCTTTACCAGAAGTATTAACACAAATTATTAATCACAAGTCCTGGTGCATGTGTAAGTCTCAGTAACCTTTATGTAATTTAATTTTATTGATAATGGTGAATATTTATCAACTATGGTGATTTAAGTCTCGTGTTTGTTTAGTAAAGGGGAAACTGGGGCCACCAAGAGAGCGTTTGTGCTTTTACTGTCATGAGATTATTATTATTATTATTATTATTATTATTAATATTATTATTATTATTATTATTATTATTATTATTATTATTATTATTATTATTATTATTATTATTATTATTATTATTATTATTATTATTATTATTATTATTATTATCATTATCATTATCATTATCATTGCGGTGCGCGGTGAGGTGAAAAAGTCTACGGTGTTTGCTACCCATGTTTCACTTACTCTGCCGTATTAATGAGCTTCGTTCTACTGTCATTAGACCATGCTAGGTGTAGTAATAGTGGTAGTGGATTATTATTATTATTATTATTATTATTATTATTATTATTATTATTATTATTATTATTATTATTATTATTATTATTATTATTATTATTATTATTATTATTATTATTATTATTATTATTATTATTATTATTATTAATGAAAACTTTGAATGCCTAAATACCACCCCCCCAAAAAAACATTAGTTCTGGAATAAAAAAAAAAAACAACATAAAGCAATTCTGAATAAACCAATAACACCCCAAAAAAACACGCACGTCTGTGTAAATAAACAGGAGAACATTGTGCGCCTGAATAAATAAACTTTGTTCGTATAACATAAATTTGTACAAACTCTTCCTACGTCTCAGTGTACGACATTTTGTGAAATATTCCAGCATATCTAAGACTGGTATGGCGCTGATAGTCCACCACTTAACTGTAATAGACATTTTAGCCATGTTTCTCGCAGACTGTCTTGAGACCATTATGATTTAGAGATTTAAGTGAATATTTTTTTCTTTTTTGTAATTCTTCTTAATATTGCTGGGATTGTGAAGCTTTTTTTTTTAATGTTGTACTGATAATAACACAGCAACTTTTGAGAGGCTGGGAGTGAATTACTTAGGAAAGGAAAAGCCAAGGACGTATTTATAGAGAATATTAATGCTAAATAATTCCAAATTTAATAAATATCATATAGATCAACGTACAAATCAACAAAGTGACAGCCAGACAAACAAAGACTTACACGGGAAAGACAGAAAGAGTAGTACACACAGACAGACACAGACAGACACAGACAGACACACATCCCTCGAGTAGGGAATAATTAAGTTCTGGAAGGATCATGTTAGGAGAGTATTGTGATAAAGTAATAAAGACTCCTCGTTATAAAGACAAATTACCTTCTGCTAACACACAGTCATCCCCTTGATCATGAACGTCAATATATTCCTTGTGTATAAATATTTTTCCCGTCATGCCTGGAATATTTAGAGACCCACGCGATGTTACAACCAGAAGCATCTTATATATATCATATTTTTCTAGCTAAGGCGCTGTAAGATCATCTCTGAGAACGTCAAGATTTATAAGAACAAAACCTAGAAATACGAATATATCCAATTCCGGGAGAATGTCCAGCTGCCTGCCTCTCACACCGCTGAGAATGTCCTGTTCTCTCCCAGTAATGAGTGGTTCGTGCATACATGAGAAATGGTGTTTACATTACCATCACGACATATTCCCGGCAGTTTGCTTTGCACCATCAGCGTAAATCGCGTTGTGCCGGAGGGTCGAGGGTGCAATATCATATCGTTAGCGAGGAGCCAGGAGTGTTGGCGCCGTGTTGGCATCATGAGGTGGGTGTACTGGTGTTGTATCAAGGTCGTTCTTGTATTATTGAGGGAGTTGGCCTCGTCAGCTTTGTGTCAGGAGAACTCGCTTTCCGTCAAGATGGACGTCAGAGCAGTGTGAGTGTTGATGGGATGCGTGTTGAGGATCATGGCGGGCAGAGTTGAGGGTGTCGTGTCTGCCACTCACACTCTTGCTTACTCCTTGCTCTTCCTCGAGGATGACCTACAAGATTTCTCGCGGCGTCTGCTAACACACACACACACTGGTCCTGTCTCTGTGTCGGGTATTAAGATGTTATTAGTTCAACTGTGTCTCCTAAAATATCATCCACTGCAGAGAGTGTTGGTGGAGGACCGATATACGTGGTGGTGGTGGTGGTGGTGGTGGTGGTGGTGGTGGTGGTGGTGGTAGTGGTGGTGGTGGTGGTGGTGGTGGTGGTGGTGGTGGTGGTGGTGGTGGTGGTGGTGGTAGTGGTGGTGGTGGTGGTGGTGTTAGTGGTGGTGGTGTGGTGGTGGTGGTGGTGGTGGTGGTGGTGGTGGTGGTGGTGGTGGTGGTCTTCATAACACCTGACAACACATCTATTGGGTATTGTTCCTTGAGTGTTACTTTTAATCCCATCTTATGACAAAAGTATTAATTGCTCAGACCACAAGACGATTTTCTTTATCTTGTACCATGAAGGCTGCAGGTGGAAAGTGTGAGAGAGTCCACCTGGTTTATGGTCCGTGAGCGAGACTGAGAACACCAAGTGTTGCTGATGACTCGTGCTGCCGGTGGTGTTATTATGTAGTCATCAGGAAGGAACGCACCGCACCTCACTTGTGATTACAGCAGAACATACCTGACCATTGATCAACCTTCCTGAATATTAGTAAATCTGTTTTTAAGGTGTATCGTTCAACAAAACAGAGATTACAATAATTACTTGGTACCTTATGAGAGGTTTTAAGAGATAACTGGGTATGATAATTACACACAGCCAACAGGTTTATCAGGCCTTCTGTGTTCCCTCCCGCTCACGTTACTTCATCTTCCCACAACCCGGTGCTTGATGCTTACCTTCCCATCCCAACATTATTAAAAACATGTATTTCACACTTACTAAGATGCAAACTCCGACCAGACTAATTCGAAAGGCGTTGATTAACAGGAATTCACTCGTTACATACTTTAGTACTTACAGGGCCATCACCTTACTTAACTTCTAATACCTGGAATACTCGCTTGAACATCTTAATTGTTGATACGATAAACCATTAGAACATCAGGAACATCAGGACCGATATTTGGTGTCTTTATAGTTTATATCCATCTTAGGTCCATAATCCCCTGACCCTCCCCTCGAGGTCTCGTTCACCGGCGCTTTATCGTTTCAGAGTTTGTACATTATAAATGAAATATGGTTTAGTTCCCACTCTAATCAGAGACACATCGCCCTGACAAGACTCGTGTGTTTGCTCGTTCATTAAAGGATGCACTCTGTCAACACACCCAAGCTGTCAGATAATTAGCTGCGTACTAATATTTGTCGCTCCCTCAAAGTTCTGATTTCGTCTCCTGGAAAGACTCGGGAACTCAGTTCACGCCAATCATGTGTTGAATGACAACCAGGTCATATTCCTGATTTTTGGTCATAAGAACTTGTAGTTATTAAATGTATTCATATAACATAGGCTCGGCTCCACTAAGGAATATTCCTTATAATGCCGAAGTAACTCTTGTCTGGTATTTATGACAACTACCTTAGATAAATAATTTTCGAAATTCAGTCATTGGAATATATAAACAACCTGTAGATGACACACCGTTAATGATGCCTCAACCTTACAACACACAGACCAGCTTGGTAAACTTACGGCCAGTTCATCTGTTCTCGACATGAGTGAAATTTGACTCGGGGTCCAAGAGTTTCACGAGCTGGTGTAGACCTTGTAGAGTTTGTCTGTATAATTATTACTGATCCTCATCACGAACAGGTGATAGAAACTTATCTGCCGCATCATGACGTCACCTGTATTAATAAATGTACATAAAGTTTTATATTGGCTTATTTATTTAGAGTAACAAACTGTGTATATCCACTTACTTATAATTCTGGATGATTTTTTTTTTTTGGGGGGCTGGTCAGAGGCTAAAAAGAAGATTGTTTTTACTCACCTGATGCATCAGCTGTACTTATTGTTGCTTTGATCCGTAAATGTCTCATCTCTGTGACTTTATTATTTGAACAACTTGTAACTACTTCATCAGACTATACCGCCCTTTATATGTCTAGATGTGGCAGCTGTTCATCCGTCTCCTTCTGTCATGTGTAAGTAAAATCAAGAGTAATACCTAACTTTATTCTATAAATTATAAGCGTAACGACGTAATATTTTCTATTGTTCCGCCATCAACAACACGTATAACATCATTCTTTTTAATATTTATACATTGTGCTTTAAACGTAAGTCAAAATTAATTCGACATAGATAACTTAACATTTTGTGGCCAGGAGATAAAACAACCAACAAACCAACTTACATTTCAAGCGAGGAAGATATTTCACTTGTATTATGTTCATGAGAAGAATATGATGATGTAGCTGATGGCAGAGACATGCAAAATGGCATATATTCCCGAAATGATGGTGAGATGAAAGACAGGTCTTCTCGGTAAGGGTTAAATCTTTTCTGGCTTAATATCGCCCACCTCCTTTACGGCGGCTGAAGAATATGTGTGCTGGTTGGGGAGCTACGCGGCCAGCTTTATGAGGTGAATGATGCACAGACGTCTCGGGAAGGTCTTTGCATTTTAGTGATGTTCGTGTGCATGAGTGTGTTTCTTCACCTCTTTCCCACATTTCAGGAGTCACGCCGGGGGGTGGAGGGGAGTGTGAAACTGGCTTTGATGTAGTGAAAAGACATGCTTGAATAATGCCACCCAATATGTAAAGCTCGGTTGTTGAGGGAAGAGGGTGGTTAAGAGCGAGTTGTAGTGTATGATATTTATAACTTATTTCTCGGTTTATGACTGAAAAATATTAAATACAAATAAACATTAACAAATAGCTATATATCTTATTAAAAATACTTGCCGTGTATGATTCTCGGTCTACTTTCTGAAATATTACAAGCAGTTGGTTTGAAAAGGTCATCTTTACTTAAGGAGTATCTGTGATTTAATTTTTGTAATGTCTGGCCTTTACTCCATACATATCACTGTCTGTTATATTGGCTGGGTTTACCGGTAACGATTATATCATTATTATCCTATAGGAGCACCGAACATGTTAATACAACTCATGAAACAGTGTAGCAGCCATGTTGATGTATTTAGACAATACTCTGAGATATAATGTCTGTATCCTTTGGGAGGTGAGGTGGCTATGTCCGCGTGTCAGCCATGAGAACACGAAGACATATCTGGTTATTAGCTAAAAAATAACACCCATAAAATACCCAATTGATATAAATAAAAACAAACCCAAAATAACATTACTTACGCAATATTGATCATTTAAGATTACTGGATTGAGATACTGCCCTCTTTCCCGATAGGTCACAAGACTAGACACTGTACTACCCTCGTTCCCGATAGGTCACAAGACTAGACCTGTACTACCCTCGTTCCAAGTAGGTCACAAGACTCGACACTGCAGGTTAATGTAACATTACCTGATTTTCATTGATGGTAGAAAATAAGATATGGCTTCTTTATTTTGTATATGTAGTAAATTTCAAGTTATAAGAGCTTGGGAGTGATTATTTTTTGTATTTATATGTTAGAAGTCAACGCTGATAGACAAACAACAGTAACACATTGATATCAACAGGGGTGTAGAGGAGGGAGGTGATGTATGAGAACTGTAACAGGTTTATTGTAGCGTTCTCCATCCTCTTGTTATGTTATTGTTGGGATACAGACCCACCACCCACCTCACGTATATATCGACTTATCACCTTCGTCCGGATTATATCGTCTTGTGAACCCAACTATACTGTTTTCTACACACTAAAACGAGACTGCACACACACACACACATTATGATGATAAACTGGAGAGGATTTTTTTTTATAATTGACTTTATTTTACGAAAATTTTCACTAGAGTTACGGCCATATGTAGACTGAAGCGCGTATATGTCGGGGGATATTAGTTAGGTTAAGCTTGTGAGCGTAAAAATGAACATCGGCGTTAAAAATATACGTTCTATTTTAAAGGGGAATGTGAGATTATTAATCAAACACTGTCATGCTGTATAACCAGATAAGTCGAATGAAAAACGTCAAACATTTATTAAAAAACCAAGTATTCAGGCTTAGAAATTAAATCAATGGATATCAGACCAAGTGAATAATCTAACACATGAGGGTAGTTGTTATTATAGAGAGCCGGGGTGGGGGGGGGGTCAGTGAGCAGGGCGGTTGTTTCATAATGTGTTTTTCCCTCACAGGATAAGAGATAAACGGCTGTATAATCCTTCAGTAGACGGTCAATACACTCAACACACGGAAGTAGTAACTTGTAATGTATCAAAGTCGGAATGTCATGTCAAGCCAAAGAAACATCCCAACTTTGCCGCAGTTTTCAGATATAATTCCCAATGGTTGTTTGTCTCTGTATTTCTGTCTCTTGTCTTCCATCTGATAGCCAAATAGGCAATCAAGTCAGTCGCTCCCTGGACACTTACTACATCAAGGACCTCGTGATATTTCATGTTTGTGTGTGTGTGTTTAAAGGTCGTCCCCTTATCTTCGTCAACTTCTCTACTTTAATCTCGAGGCCCAACCAGACCTACTTTTTCTGTGACCTAAAACCAGGAAATCTCTGGTCGTTGTCGTCTTTATCTGGAGCGTTTGAATTGTTGACTATATTATTTATGACTTTACCGATTTCGATACTCAAGGAGAGGGCTTGGCTGGCACTGTACCTGACCACCACCACGTAATTAAGTGTAAAGTTAGGTACCCATTTACAGCTGGGTGAATTAGGGGTGCTCTGGCGACAGTAGGTGAACGTTTTATCCAGTCCACCTCACACAGTAATTAAACCGTCCATAAAATTTTTCTTCAAGATCCATTTCCATAGTTGATGGGCTGTGTACACCCTCGGCAACTCAAAGTAACCAGCACACTGAAGCTGAGCCTTAGCCAACTATACTGGTACTGACTAATTGTTTCCCCAGCACATAAGCCACCAATCATTGCTGGGGAGACTGAGGTAAATGGAACAAAGCAATTTGACCACCATTTCACCTCGCGTGTGAATTGAACCCAAAGCTGTTTGTTTGGAATGTGAGTTTGTTGACAACAAGAAGAGCATAACACATCCCCAGCACAGACATACATATATACTGTGTCAAGGAATATATATAACTAGGCTTTGTGTGTAGAACAGCTCCCTATTTTAATAACTAGTTGCACATAAAAGAAAGTTAATTTATGGTCAATAACACTTTCTCTGTTGACATCGCATTTAACTTTATCCTGATTTTGACTTGTATAGATTTTTATTTACCACCTTTAATCTGCTTGTGGTGTTGTATGCCAATATTTTAATTACAGGCAATCATTACTTTCCTGGAATTCAATTGCAATTTTTTTTTTTGTAGGGGAGAGGGAAGGAGAGTGAAGGAGAGGGATATTGGTACAACTTTAAGTACAATAACGTTGAAGGTTTATATAAAATAACTGTATACTACAATATAACACTGTAAAGAGAGTTTAACATTGGTCAATTGTTAATCTTCCTATGAGATAGTCGAGATTATTCTTAACATTAATAGACTTATATTCTTCCATTCAACATATAGATCTTGTTGTAATGTACAGTTATCCTCAAGGCGACCATTAGATCACAGCCTAAAGTTTGTCCTTTATCTTCCTATAATCACCATCGCTTATTTGGTCAATATTTATCTCATCAGTCAGTTTTCACTATGATACTTGAGTTACACACACACACACACACACACACACACACACACACACACTTAATTGAATATCTAACTCCAGTGTTCTCCTGCAGATTAATGAATATATATAATATGAAAAATAACTGGTACTCGGGCACGTACTCGGTGTGTTTTTACGTTTATGATTAATACAAGTATAATTTTCAAGAATATTTTCCCTTCAGTAACTGGTGCTTGTGGTGCTTCAGCCTCCCGAGAGAACTGTGTAACTCTGTTGTGTTGAGTTTTTCCCGGGAAGTGTACGTGGGAACTCGGAGCCTTGAGTTCATGTGGGGAAGATGTGCAACTTCGCGTGTGGGATATTTCATTACAGCTATCGGAGCGCCTGCCAGGGTGCGGAGAATAGGCACGCACAGTGTCTAAATGGTCATTGTGTGCACAGCAAATGGACGTGCTCCTGTGATGCTCAGTAGTGAACCCTCATGCACACACTGGGGGAGGACCAGCAAAAGGGGGAACACTCCCTTGTGTATCACCAACCCTTGCAGCGACGCCACAAGGGAGGTGAACACCC
This sequence comes from Homarus americanus, assembly GCF_018991925.1. Lineage (NCBI taxonomy): Eukaryota > Metazoa > Arthropoda > Malacostraca > Decapoda > Nephropidae > Homarus > Homarus americanus. Next base: position 417,585 of record NW_024729998.1, on the reverse strand, counting down.
CTCCTTTACTGTCACTCATCCCGGGTCAGCCACGACTGGGTGAGCCAACACGAACCTTTGTCTTAAGTTTCTTAAAGGATGAATATTCGTGTTGTTGAAGATGTGAAGATAATTTATTCAACGGGAAGAGGCGTAATGTGTAATAATCGGGCAGTACCAACGAAGCCAATATTTTCCAGCTGTCTTTATCTGTCAGTCCCATGTGACAGATAACTCCAGCCTCGCCTCACATACAACCAAACACCCAGCTTGACGTACAGTACTTCCGCCTTGATCATTGGAAAACATATCATAAAAGCTGTCAAGGTCCTTCTCTCTATGGACCTAAACCTTTTTACAAAGGTTCGTCAAGATCCATCAACCTCTGACAGATTTGTCTTTGATCAAGTTTGTACGAGAGTGACATGGACTGATTCACTTACACAAACACCAACAACATAAAACTCGTTTCCCCTCTCGGGGATTGAGAGAAATAAAACTGATCAGGAGTCACTATTTTTTTGTGATCGTCAGCTTCGCCAATAAGTTTCGCCAAGATCCAGTTACCTCAGACACCGTTATCCTCAGATACATGCCTGAGAAAATTGATCTAGAACGAGACATGGGATGATTTTTTTTCTCACTGACGGAGGGAAAGGTAATCAAAACGTCTCAAGTGTACTAAATAATCACTAGACATCCCGCCCTAAACCATATCCAATAAACAACTAAACTTATCATATTACTCTCGCGTTTAAATAGATTATTTTTGTCTCTCCAGCCACCTGTAGTCTCTCAAGAACCAGTATTTTACATTATTATTGACGTATCTTTTCACTAAGTGCTGGGCTCGTCCTCTACCCCTCCATAACTTATTCCCAACCTTTTCTATTTCTCTATTAAACAGTCTTCCGGTGGGTAAAGGTTCAGACTCTGAACCTTTACCCACAGTGTATGGTACTCGCTATTGCCTTCCTTGTATATGGGTAGTCCTAATCACAGGCTGCAGGCTAACAAATATGAAGGAAACATAAATAACAGGAAATTCTCTAATTCTCTATTCTCTTGTTTTCTTTGAGTATACAAAAATAATTACTGTCTTCGTTTCTTATCTAATACCGAATCAGAATTCCTGTGTTTAACCTCCATAGATTTCGATGTAAACCAATCTTCATTAGGCTTTAACTGAGTGATAATTCAATATAATTCCATAAACAATTTTGATATATTAATTCTTACTTTGATGGTGAGCGCGTGTGTGCATTAAAAAAAATAGACTACCTTTAGTTTATTCTAGGTGCTTCGTCGTCATATTTATTTTTTACGGTTGAAAAAACAAACATATCATTCTGCGGTCCTCTTGAATATTTTGCGTGGAACTCCCTGAAGAGTGGTCACCCGAGGAGTGTTTGGGAGGGTTTATAGACATGAAAAATAGGGGACCCGCCTCTCACAGTACGGAGTCCACCCCCCTCCACTCCCCTCTCCCCCCACTCCCCTCTCCCCCCACTCCCCTCTCCCCCCACTCACCCCCCCTTACTCCCCCTTACCCGCCGACCCTGCGGTAATACTGGGTAAAAGTTTTAGGATATAGAGAGAGGGATAGCGTCTATCTTTTACCCTTCTCTATCCCCACATCCGAGGTTCAATCTCCCGTCCCTGCTGTACTGGTCGTGGTATTGGATTATTTTTATTTTGACGTAAAGAAGCTTATACTATACAAACACTATTTATTTACTTTTTGACTCTCATAGTGCTACGTATCGACTACTGTCCATTTTTATTTGACGCATGACATTTGATTACTTATTTGTAAAACTGCAATGTAAATTTTCAGTTCCCGTTTCCATGTTGGCACAAACAAGCAAATTTGCCAAGTTTGCAAGTCAAATGAAAATGCTGCGCGATATGACTTTTCCTATTAAGCCCGACTCGTAAAATAACGTGAAAATCTCTTTACCAAGTCTGTTTCTCCCCTAACACGGACTCTCTCTCTATCTCTCTCTGCTTTCTCTCACTTTCTTCCGCGTCTATTTATGTATATTTTTTGCACTTTCTCCATTTTTCACTCTTATATTTATACACACACACACACACACACACACACACACACACACACACACACACACACACACACACACACACACTGAATTTAAGTAAAAGGATACAAAAGCAATGCAATTTAGGTGATACTATTTGTCCATAATGCATATTTTGATCTCTTTGACACAACCCATAATTGCACGTCATGGCAAATCTGTGCTGGGGAGTGGTAGAGATAAACTGGCTATTGATCATTCATCATATTTTAACCCTTATCTGTAAAATGTTTGTATACTGTAACATATCATTATAGTATGTATAAGGATAACATTGTAGAACTGTGATATACAAAAATGGATGTTTACAAAAGGTGTGGTTAGGATTAAATACAGTTTATAGTGTATTTGTAATGTATTATAAAAATTTACACGAAATTTGCCCCGACTTTTTGTATTTTATTTTTATTTTTATACAAGTGTTTGGAGTTTAACCCAGGTATACTTTATATTATATTAAACGTCTTTAGATTTCCTTTATATCATATCTTGTGTTGATTCCCCATACGCAATTATTATTATTAGTTAGTAGTTATAGTAGTAGTAAGTCGTAGTAGTAGTAGTAGTAGCAGTAGTCATAAACAGATACAAAAGTCAATTAAAAAACTAAAAACAAAGTATAAACAGAAAATAATGGATTGTAACACATACATACATACGGCGCAGTATATCTCCTGAGGTACAAGAGATACACATTATTATTATATTTTACGTTCACTAGATATAACAAAAAAAAGAACACTCGAGGCAGTAAGGATCTGTTATAAAGGTTTAGAGATAAAGTGACATTGTAGATGGTTGACTCATAATTAGTAGTCAACAAGAAGTACTGAGTAGACGACCCATATCTGAGATTCTCGTTAGCAGTGTAGTATATAAAAATTTACTGAGCAAAACGAAGCTGATATTCGCCAAATGAAGGGGTATGCTCGCCAAATGTAGGGGGGATGCTCGCCAAATGTAGGGGGGATGCTCGCCAAATGAAGGGGGATGCTCGCCAAATGTAGGGGGGGATACACCACAATCCGTAGGGGTTCTAAATGCTGTTGATTAATTTAGGTCACGTTTGGACCCATTAGGAGAGCGTCCCATTGTGACTGTCAACCTTTATAGACTTAGTGTTTGTGTTGTCATTTTTGTGGACTCATGAATTACAATGTCTGGCCTTCTGACCTTTGAGTCCCCTGAGAGTAAGATGATTAAAGAGAGAGAGAGAGAGAGAGAGAGAGAGAGAGAGAGAGAGAGAGAGAGAGAGAGAGAGAGAGAGAGAGAGAGAGATAATTAACGAAAATGTAAACAAAATATGCTGAGGAAAGTATAAACTGAAATTATAATGTTTAGTGGACTGTTTTAACATAACTTGTGATGCACTTCCGAGTATTTTAAACATAACATGTGATGTTTAGGGGAGTAATAAACATTGAATATATCCTTGAAGATATTATTAGTTCACTGACACAGACTGCTGCTGAACATTAAAGAGTATTGTCCCCACTACAGGTATCGTAGGTACAGTAGCTCTTCCACCTTGATAGGATAATTGTTTCGTTCTTTTATAGTCACTTGGGTCGGTTTTACTTCCCTACCTTTTGACCTAAACTGTAATGGTAACTTTCTCGGTGTTCCCTTGTCCATAGTGCAGGAGGGTAACGCGCTAACCATTCCATTGCCATTATCTGTATCGGTCAGGTTGGACACCACTTAAAACACGAATGATCCTTTGACTAAGTAACCGACTTTACTTCGTACGACAAATAACCTTATATTATGATTCTTAATTGTTTCTGGTTTACTGATAAGAAAATACTTGAACTGTCGATATTTTCATATTTTTCTTTAAAGTTGGTTCCTGTAATGTGTAAAGAAATCGTAAGAAATAAATTTTATAACTGTGATGTTCTTCAAAAAATGTCTAAGATAAACTTGTAGAGAAAATGTTGTATAATTCTTGAGACACACACACACACACAAACTCTCTCTCTCTCTCTCTCTCTCTCTCTCTCTCTCTCTCTCTCTCTCTCTCTCTCTCTCTCTCTCTCTCTCTCTCTCTCTCTCTCTCTCTCTCTCTCTCAGCAATAAGAACTGTACAATTATCACCCACAGACTTTATACTAGAAAAAAAATCATTAAATAGCAGTAATGAAAAATATTATGGTGATAGATGAATCCATAACTCTCTTGCCTGTCTCCATTTATTCCATAAAATCCATCAGTGGGAGCACATGGGCGAGGTGTTGCCAGGCGAGACTGGGATGGTCACTAATGTTCGCCATGGTGGTCGTTAGCTCTAAACTAACTTTCTAGATGCTCGTCTCTTGGCTTGTGTCTCCATGTTCTTGAAAACTGTCTGAGAGAAACTTGTAGAGAAAATGTTGTATAATTCATGAGTTTCTCTCTCTCTCTCTCTCTCTCTCTCTCTCTCTCTCTCTCTCTCTCTCTCTCTCTCTCTCTCTCTCTCTCTCTCTCTCTCTCTCTCGCAGGTCAGCCGTTTTCGTTGAACTTTAACTAGATACTAATGGCTGTGAACGTCAATATGCCGTAAAACGTTCCATTAAGTCAGTTCACCGAGTTGCAGATTCCAGTTCGGATATATAGACACTAAATTTGTCTCTCCTCTTATTACCATACACATCAGAGGAAAGTATTTTACCTTAATTAAAAATTGATTCATTATATATCAGAATGCTATGAAGTATTATATGTTATGCTTATGATAATTGATACTAGTTTATAGAGATACTTTTATTATAAGAGTTTAATCTAAATGATTTCTGACTTTTAAACTCTTTTCGGAGATCGTGAAAGTTTATTCGAGTTTATTAAAGTTTTTAGATTTTTTGGTTGATCATTTTCCAGTTTCACTCCCCATCGGGCGAATATAAGTCACAGAAAATGGACCACACAAATATTTTTCTTCACCTAAATATCGAATTTCATTTCCCGGGTGTCGGCGCTGCAGTCGACCGCCACCCCATCGTAAACAACATACAGAGCTGCATTCACACGGGCGAGAGTAGGGCTCGTGGGGCGTAATGGTCCTCCAGCATGGGGGCACTGCCATGGAGAGGTATCGGGATGTCCATTGGCAAGACGAAAGTACTGTGGTGCAAGGGACGTCCTGTGGCATGTAGGAACTCTTGCTTTAGGAGAGAAATTCGGTCGCATGAAGGAAGTCCTGTGAGGTGAGGGAAGTCCTGTGAGGTGAGGGAAGTCCTGTGACGTGAGGGAAGTCCTGTGAAAGTTAAGACATCGTGTAGTTGAAGGATCAAGATATACTGTGGTACTTGAGTCGTCAACCACCGTCTCTCACCAAGTAATTGTATTGTTCTCCTCCAGATGTTTATCAACTTTGTTTGTTATTTAACCTGTGAATTGCTCCTGCTTGTCTGGTATGGCAACCGTAACTTTACTCTTCTTTTTTGATTTGCCACTTGATCTAATTCTTGGGGTTCGTTGAGAGTCTCCATCGTGGAACTCTTTTTCCCGGAAGGTCATAATCACCTACCTGCTGTCTTAATTAACTGGTTTGTTTCCCTCCATCCATTAATGTGTCTCTTTGAAGTTGATAATCTGGTTTCTATCGTCTTATTCTCTCGTCTGGTTTTTCGGCAACTTCTGACACCCAACACGTAGGAGAAAGTGTCGTCCCTGCTGGAGAACTTGGAGGCCTCTGGACTGTCTAGCTGAAGTAATTGTCTTGTTTAAATCTTAGAATTTCTCTCGCTGGATAGAGTAAACATGTTCGACATTAAGAAAGGTTGGATAGTCTACTCTTGGTCTCAAACACTAAGCCACCTCCCCAAACAACGTAAGATTTTTTTTTTTAATATAAGAAACAGATTTTCTAGTTATCCAAGTATGCATTAGATAAGACATAGGATTTTGTATGTTGTCATTATCCAAAACTTATCTACAGAATCATGAGCATCATAATTGTAAGTTTATGAAACAGCTCTGTTATCCATCTCGTTTATTTTTTATCTTTGTATGTGTTTGTCTGGAAAGTCCCTGATTCCTTGACATCTTCCTTCTCCGAATATGTCAAAGAAATGTGGTCTACAACTGTACTGTATACAAAGAGCACAGGTATAACAGTTATAGCAGCTTAGGTGTGTCCCAAACCTTATTTCATTTCATCATGGTCGTAATGGCAGGAGCATATCGTGTGTTAAGTAAAAAAGTTTGGTGAAAAAAGTTACGAAAGCTTTACGTGTAGTTCGTATACACTTTATTCCCAGGGCAGTGTTGTGAGTCGGGAACACCTCTTGAGAACATTAAAGGTGTCCTCTCTACTCTGTCTTACAACGTTAGTAAATTAGGTATGTTCGGGCATAAGAATTTAATATAAGTCTGAGTATTGCTGGAAGTTAACCAAGATTCAGCTGCACGTCACTAAAGAAGTTGTTAATCATTTCTATGGATTCGGTGTAATTCTTCTCAAAGCCGAAGGATTATGAATTTATTAAGAAATAATCCCCAGAAATATTTGTTCCATTAGCAAACAGTGAAAAACAGCAGTAGACGTATTCGTAAATTTTGACTAAATATGTCTGATAAGTAGATGGATAGGCAGTTTGAAATAGCATTTGTAACGCGTCCAGCATTCGCTCTAGCAAGGCTGACGGTCGAGAAGCAGTAGAAACTGACCATGAAATGGACAGCCGCTGCAGAGGAAGCTATACTCGGCTACTGGAAATGATGTTGGAGTAGTGGAGCTGCATAAATGTATCTATGAATGTATGAATGTATTTATGTATGAATGCAAGGAAGTATATATGAATGCATGCATTCTATGTAACAATGTAAATTTTTTGGAATACCCAAAATAACGCTAACCAAGCAACTCTGCTACAATTCGAACACGAGCTATAAGAATGTGAAATATAAAATGTAGTATTTTGGGCAAAAAAACGGCATTTATTTTTTACGATGGAATTCAACCATACTAACCCCTTACACCGGTGCCGCACATTACTTACTGTAAAGTAAAATGATGACGTCACACACTAATAGTTCACATTTTACAACAACTACAAAGTGTGAATCTTATTGTCTCCATTATATATCACTAGCAAGTCTACGGACTTGGCGCACCCACATTCAACCACATTGATGCGTAAACAAAACATTTTCTTGAAAATTTAATATTACCAGAAGACAGACTTGATCTACTCTATTTGGTGACTGTGAAACTGTTTTTTTTTTTAATACGACTTCATTTGATCTGAGTTAGGTTAATAGGTTAATATATTCTTGGTGGAGGGAGGTGGGTGATGGTGTTGAGTGAAACATGAACTACAGTATAAACACCTTTATAGTTTACTACAAATATTATGATATATTTTAAGTCTCGAAATACAGACTTAAGTACCTGTCGTCACGTAGAATTTTGCTTAGATAACTGAGCATGCTTTTTTATATTAATATACATTAAGCCCTCTCAATAACGGATTCTCAGTAAAATAATGGACACAATAAACCCTCTCAATAACGGACTTTTCTTTATTGGAGATTCTAATTAACAGATTCCATCCAATACCGGAGAAGACTTGCAAGAGTTAGTCCGGTATTGAGAGGGTTTACTGTATTATATAAGTCTTCTTGCAAGGATCTACGGAACTCCTTACTCAGGCGTGTAAACTCCCGTCGAGGGCGTCAGTTATGCGTGTTTCTCCCGTAAGTGTAGCGATTAATGTGTAGTCTGAGTATTACGATACACGAATGACTGGATCGCACTTTGTTTTAGTCGTCAAGTACAAGATGGCTCAGAGAACTTAGTGTGTTTATTACGGAGAGTGAGAGCAAATTATAGGATACTGTAGTACAGCTTTATACGTGTGTGTGTGTGTGTGTGTGTGTGTGTGTGTGTGTGTGTGTGTGTGTGTGTGTGTGTGATTCTCAGAGGAGTTTGATAACCAGACGTCTCTTAAGCAGAGTAACAATATTAATTTTATTATTATTTATTATACACATATTTTCCCTGATGTCTTTACTGAATTTGTGTTGGTGGAACATCTGATTTCACACTCTATAATATTACAACTTTGGATTTCAAATAGATTGTTCATAAGTACAGTATACATGCAACAGCTTTCGATATAAACGTTGGTATAGAACTTACATATAAAACAATACAGATAGAGATGTTTTGCTTTCAATGTTAACAGAGAATCAAGTGACGGCGACCTTTACTCGTGGCCAGCACCGGTAACCAACCTTGAATGTGGTGGATGACCCTTTGAACTATACCCCAGCGGGATGAATAGAATCAGTGATAAAAATAAAGGGCTAAAGACAGTCTAGATATATATAGTGTCCGTGAGTATATAAATAACATTAACAGGTTACCTTACAAAATTTGCTTTACCGTAGCGTATAGATCTAATATTAGTGACAACAACGGTAATAAGGGTTAGGTATGGGTTATACTCGTATATAACGGTATACATAACAGTAGCAGCAACAGTAGGACGAATATTAACGGTGTACATAACAACAGTAGGACGAATATTAACGGTGTACATAACAACAGAAGGAAGAAGATTAACATAATAGTTCCCATCAAACGTAAACATCAAAGAGATTTATAACACCAGTAACAGTGGTAAACAACGGAACAATACCCTCCTCCTCCTAACGATGGTAACAGTAGCAACAGTAGACTCTCTAAGAAGCGACAACAGTAACAATAGCCATAGAAGTAACACTGAGTCTACTGATAACAATTCTAGCATTAATAGAAGAGACAATACAAAATGAACACAGTAGCAATGGTAAAAGGAACAGCAAGGAAAAAAAAAGTAGCGGCAGAACTTTGATATTTGATAAGAATATACTTGAGTGGATAATAGGAAAGGTATGAGGTGAGGATTGTTGAGGGTTGGAGGTACGTCATTGGGTCCAGCACATTACCTCACACATATTGTTGACTAAAGAGATCAATATTTATAATGTCTGAACACTTTGACGCGAGACTTGGGGTGACATATGGACTGTGTGTGTGTGTGTCCGTCTCTTATTGATTACTTAATAATATTGTAGATAATGATTCATGCTTCCTTATTGGTCAACGTTGCAGGAACAAAATAAAATATATATTAATACGTCTAAAACACTGATACACATTATCATAACAGTAATGTAATACACGTCACATATGTAAGGTGTAAGCAGCACTTCCCGACAATTACACACACTCCATATCTGTTATTCTCAATTATACTTTTGATGGACAAATTGGTACATGTTTTCACCATAAAAATCGTAATTTAGTGCAGCGGACTGTGCATTCTATAAAAGGAACAGTAAAGAAGTTTCCATTAAAATGTTCATTAAGCTTTCGTGCTCAAAATGACTTTACATTGCCGATTAAAATCTTATTTAAAATTCACTGATAAAAGAGAATATTAAAGTATGAAAAGTTTGAGAGTGTAACGGTCAGGTACACACATAAACTCAAATACAAGAACTGTAATTTATCTTTCTGTAAAAAACGACACCCCTGAATTGAAACTCACTGTCTCGCAGAATGACAAATTATTTTTATACAGTTTGTAGGAATGTGCACATTTGCTTGTCAGTGACACACGGTTAAAATATTTATATTACAGTCGACGGCCATAATTTAATTGGAGACAAAATGTATACACCTCACAGCGTGCAGCGGGGGAAGTAATTTGCTTATTCGCTTAGCTTATATATATATATATATATATATATATATATATATATATATATATATATATATATATATATATATATATATATATATATATATATATTAGAATTAATATTTATGTTGGGGTTCCACATGTGGGGTGGGCGGGTCCGACCCCCACAATACACCTTCGGGATACATCAGGGTTGGACAGTATGTGTATATCTGTTCAGTAAAAGTAATTGCGGTTATTAGGGAACTTATCATCTTTATTTACTTATGTATTAATTTTATCTGAAAACTCTACTCGTAATTGGTCATTTGTTATAACCAATAGGATGACCGATTATGACAAGTGGGCGTGACAAGGTATACACAGGTTCTCCTCCGTCATTATCAAGTACCCATTCGCTAAGGTTGAACCGTTTGTGTTGACCAGCGTGGCTTAGTCGTGCGCTTCTTACCGCGCAGGTTAAGTGAAGTGTTTAATGTGTTGTTGAACAGAGAGACAGGTATTGCTACACGTCCTTTTGATCCACCTGGTTCTATAACGTAACACCGTTGGAGTATTCAACAGGGGTAAATTACATAGAGCCTATTTACTTTTCATGTGATATAAACAGATGAATGTGTGACTTACTGGCGTCTGTTAGTAAACAAAGTGATCAATGAAACACCAGTAAAACAGAAGTGGAGATCACTTTTTAAAGGAGCCTCACCGTTAAGGGAAAGATGTGTTTCAGAATATAACTGTAAACACTTCCCGGTAAGACGAGACTCATCAGACAGACTACAGTCATGTAATGATGAACAACAACAGGAAACACCAAAGAAATAGATAACCTTGAGGAGAACTTGTGAGAGGGAAAAGGAATTCTGTGTAATGGTGTGTTTTTCCCCCCGCTTCAATACTGACTATTGTATTTGTGAAACGAATCATTAGTACATTACCGATGGTCTCTAGAACACAACTTTGTCATTATGTCCAAGTGATAGTGAAAATTAAATCAAGGAGTGTGACAGCGAGTAATAACGTCACTGTCTCTCTCTTGTGCAACAGAGTTCAATCATAACAGCAGCAGCGTTGACCGACTGTTGCGAGATATTACAAAACTCACGAGTGCCTTTGACTGGCTAAAACTCATTAAGGCGATATTACCATCATTAAATTTAGATATTCCAAGAATTAATTCAGTCCGGCTTATCGATGATATTGACCAATTAAACACAACGCCTCAATACATTGTTCAGGACATTGTACCATCAGCTTTAGGAAGGCAGACTGTACAGTAGAATCACATCTTCAAGTTACCATAAAACCTTAAGACAACATGGGATTCGAGAACAAGAATCACTTTAGGTTACCTTAAAATATGATCTTAAGGTATTATTGTTTTAAGTTCAATTCGCTGACTTTTATTCCAAAGAAATCCTTACCGATTCAGTGTTTCTCAGTGAGTATCAGATCTTGTACCAAAAAAATCTATATCGTAAATGTCTCAATATCGCGGACTAATGAGACTTATTACTGCAATAGAGGAAGATCAAATCAAAACGAAGTTGCATCAAATGAATAAAAAAAAATCATAAGAGTTCTTGATTCTTTTGATTTTGTCACGTAAGGCAAGGGACCACACTCAGCGCCCCCACACACTTCGTTCGGGTTCCTCACCAGAACGTAAAATAGTGAAACTGAATGGAAACTTCCTCTAAAATATCGGTCAAACTCCCCGTCGGTTATTCTCAATGAATCACTGCACCTAATGACTTAGAGTTTGAATATGTCCTCATTATTTTAACGACGTGAATGCTCTATTCAATGTTTTACAAGTATCTTCTATTTCTACATATGAGACTGATGGAGGCTGGCAAGCAATCACTTTAAAAAGGAAACGAACGCAACATGAGGTAGACATTTGATAAAACTTTACGATATAAATTCAAAACCAAGAATTTTAGTCTTAAATTTACTATATATTCATGAATTAGCGCATAATGATACTAAGTGTCTCAGTTTCTCATGCAAAAAGGCAGGAACGCCATCATTCCATTTCGACTCTCTGCTACCTCTTGAAATACTGAGAGTCTATTGGCCAAGCCATCGAGATAGACTTAACGTGGCATATTCCTTAATGGGTGTGCCGTGAGTAATGACCCTAGGAGTGGCGGTGCTCAGCCTTCCCTCCTCCCCACTGCTCACCAAAATGATTCTGATTTTTTTTTACCTTTCTCAGAAATGTTGATACTTGAGCTAAGAAAAAATCTAAGAATAAGAAACAACAATATTTTTTATATCACTGAAGGATGTCTGGGATATTCCACTTAATGGTGGGGAGGAAGTTGTTGTTTGTTTATATATTCTCTTATTTATCCATACATATTTATTAATATTTATTATCATGAAATCAGTGTTATTATTTTGATAAGGTTGAACAAATTAACATCTCTAATATATTTCTTAAGATAGTTATTGAACAAGAAAGACATAAGACGCTAGAGCTACAGGTTATGGGTGAACATACAGTGCAGGTTATGTACAATGTGTTACACCTCATCCATCCAGTAAATGGTGTGTGTTAGGACACTACATATTTGTTGACTGCACATAGAGGTGAGTCATTTTAGTGGGGACCATTGACCGGCTACCCCTCCTGCACGATATTCGCGATTATTCATCCAGTTTATATGTTGACTCATGCATATGCAAGGCAGCAACTTGGACGGCAATTTGCAGTACGAATTGGTATTCTATTAGTGTTGGTCCTCAGAAAGAGTACCAAAGGAGGTGCAAATGACGGTATTTGTACTTTTATTGACTCGTATGTAGTCTTTGGTTTCTAGGGAGTTGAATATTCACGTATCCGAAATATTTACTTCCAGCTAAAAACAACAACAGTGTTTGTTTTTTACAGGGGCTCAAAATTTACAGGTAGTCACGAGTCTATAGCCAGGTATTTGTAGGTCTAGCTTCCAGGAGTTCTAGCTTTCCATATCTGGGACTGTTAAGATGTTGTGGTCCAAGAACGTGAATGACAGTAAACCTCGAGCGTTCAGTGGTCTCATCCGCCCCCTGGTATGTGTGGGCGTGTGGACGGGCGTCTTCCCCTTCACCATCGACCGCACCACCACTCACAATCCGACGACTGGTGAGAAACAACAGTGTTTTGGTGTTAGTGTACAGACACACACACACTCACACACACACACACACACACACACACACACACACACACACACACACACACACACACACACACACACACACACACACACACACACACACACACACACACACACACACACACACACACACACACACACAGAAAGAAACAAAGAATGAGATAGAGACGACTCCTACATCTACCATAACCATCACCCATCAATGTTATCCCCCGTCATCCATCAACACCCACGATAATAATCTCATATCATCCTCCACAGTAATCCTCCTCGTCATCCACTACCACAGACAAACACAAGGACGGAAGAGTCTCCCATATCTATGTTTACCATTACTTAATAGGCTTCCTAAAACAAACTGAGCCTAACAGTAAAAAATAAACACAAATTAAATTATTGAGTGTATTGACATTAAATCATTCTAAATTTATTGGAAGACAATTTTTATTTTAATAAGACACGAGAGAGGAATGAGTAACTTAGGTTTTTTTTTCATTTATTCACCCACTTTCTGCTTTTATGTATTGAAGTATATTTCAAGGTTATCATAACGGTTCTTAGATAATGAGTACGACGTTAACTTGATGGTATATGTTTACAATAGACGGCGGGACGAAAGCTTGCTGGTACCATGTTAACTCTCTCTCTCTCTCTCTCTCTCTCTCTCTCTCTCTCTCTCTCTCTCTCTCTCTCTCGTTAATCCATCCATTTTTTACCACATTACTCCCCAAAATAATTATCCTGAACAACCTGCTGAATAATATCAACCTATAAGCTTTACCTCCCATCGTATTTAAGAGCGTCATGGACTGCTTGTCAATATTTGTTCAGTCACCACACAAATACCGTCCGAAAATGGAACAGAAACTGTGGACATTTCATTACATTATGTAAACAGAACCTTTCTCTCTGTATAAAATTCTGCATTAATGTAAGATCGTGGGAAAAATGTTTTGATATAAATAATGCATAATTGTTCATATAAAACGATGAAATATTGCTTGCTGATTTTATTTACTTTGTAGAATTCTGGGCGAAGATTCTGAAGTTTGTATTTATATAACGTTGCAACGGTTGATGCCTTTTAAGTCATGTTCAACACTAAAGTCTAAAAACATTATGTATCAACCTGCTCAGTGATTGTCCATCCCTTTCTCGAAGATCAACAAACACCGTAACGCTATCTGAGGACATAAGCTTAGGGCGAATCTTCATGTAATAATAAAAATAATAAGAATAAAAATAAGACTACTAACAGGTTAATGTACAGGTAAGGCCGAAGCGAGTGTGACGTACAAGCTGGTGTTCTGCAGTTTCTCTTCCTTCCTGGCAGTCGTCTGGTTCACTGCCGCTGCCTTGTGTATCGTACGAGGACACAAAGGTAGGGTGTACCATCTGTCTTGTCGCTAAACTAACTTTTATCCTAGGAAGGTAAACTCTGTGGGGGGTTTATGACAAACTAACTGGAGCTGTAAAACTAAACCACCTTAAGTGTTTTATATTCTAGTGTCTTCTGCACACACATACACACACACACACACACACACGTACACACACACACACACACACACACACGCACCTACACCCCCTACATACACACCTTGACGTATCGCAGGGTGAGTCACTTCCTCCCTCCCTCGATGATGTATCAGATCAAGTAAATGATCATTAACAGTAAGAAGGTGAATGGACACTGAGCATTACCCTGAGATGTTTCACTTACCTGTGGCTTAGCTTACCTCATGTCATTACTGTGGAGGTGTTCTATAACTCGCAGTCGTGAAGATTAAAGCATTAACCATTATCATCAACTTGCTATTGACCAAGTCTTCTCATAACCATCGTCACTCACACGATAATGGTATTCGTGACTCTTTGAGATTTGAGTATTGAGATCTCTTAGAGTAAAGTTATTTCATGTCTTCATTTCGGGGACATTAATATTGATAAAAGTCAATTATTATGATTTTTTAATTATAATTGCTCACATATATTCTTCAGGATTGTACATTATATATTATACATTATTATGATATTTTCTCTTGCATTATAGAAAGTAAAGAAGTGTTTATTTTATTCGTTTGTAATTTTCAGAATATTTGGTTATCTCTTAAGATCCTCCTTGCATTAATAATTACCTTTCATTTAAATAACAACTTTATGTTTAATACAATATTAATATTTGTGGAACAAGCGGAAGTGGATGGTTAACTCTCTCTGCTGTAGGGAAACAATAGAAATAATCCAGAAATCAGGTCACCGTGTGTGTGGGGGGGACAACAAGATTTCGTTGCTTTAACACGAGCTTGTAACAAACTTAAGGAGAAGCGACCAAGTGAAAATCTGGCTTGTGAAGTTGTAGTAAGTACGTGTAACTTGTGCCGCTAAGACCAGGAGAAGATTATCCACGAGTGAGGTTGAGTATTAGTTGTGTGCGTGCAGGCGAGGTCTAGTGGCGCGGCTCCGCTGACCCCAATCACTGACCACGCCTCCCAAAAGACCAATATCAACTCTCTGCCTAGTAATTTTTTTTTCCTTCCGGCCCTTTGCAATCGTACCCAATTTGTTCAAGACATTATTTAAGAACAAAGGTAAATTACGTAAAATCTGAAGAAAATCTTGAGTGAAATTATTATTCCGTGGGATTTAAAAGGGCTATCAAACTACACCTTAAACAATTACTACAACCTTTTGATGTACTTGGAACCATGTTGAGTTTGCTTCATAATGGAAGATGACAGACGCTTACTAATGGGTAGTATAATGGGTTCCTTTGATCAACACAGCGTATAGTACTGAAACACCATAACTTACACACACCATTTTTCTAGTTCCCGGCTCCGACACATATGGCCCTTGTACTCTCATATTGCTCGTCTTCCTTTAATGCTTTTTTGTGGGTTTTTATTTTCCTCGTTTGGTATTATGGTCATTAAGTCTTATTACACTTAGTGACTGCGTTTCTGTCAGTCCTTTATTTGCTTTTGAGTTTGCGTCCTTACGTCATTCTCTTGTCTAATTTTCAACTCGTTTCTATTTTCAAACTTCTTTTAGTGTATTTTATTTACATTCTGTCTAATTCCTATTCTGACGCCCCTTCAAGTTCTGTCCAGTTTCCAACCTGTCCACATTTTCCAATCAATTTTTTGCTTTGTATTTTTGTGAGTTCTCTATCCTTTAGCTGGTCAGTTTCACTATTTCCTTTACGTATAGTTTTTACAGCCGCTTTTTTACCCCGATGATAAGCCGCCTGGTTTAACGTGCCGTATATGTTTTTATGTTTTTATTTATTTATTTTTTTCATCCACTTCTGACATGTAAACCAATCCGACGTAGATCTTTCACTTCCCACTACTCGTACACGTGAACAAATCTACACAGCTTCACATGAATATAAACTTACACACATACATAATACCTGTCCACAAATGCACATATCCACTCACACATATATTTCATACCCAAGACCAACATGACTCAAGGAGACATAAATCACATCCATGTTGAGGAGTCAAAAGGAAGTCAAATTCAGTCCTGTCAATTAATCACAGTCCTGACACTTGAAGGAAGATAGAGAGAGAGAGAAGAAAAAAGATATAATGGTGAGAGAATTCTATAACTTGGCTGTGGAAGAAAGGAAGGAGGCATCATATCTAGGAAGAGATCTAGCTGTGAGAGGAGGAGAATCTATAACGAAGAAGTTATTTGACCCCTTCATCTGTAATCAATACATAGAACACTGTGTGGGAGCAACACAACGTAGTACATATGAAGTCTGTGTATAGTGGTGTTGTGGTGAGCTACACTTGTACAGTTTAGTTTCTTTTCATTAATACCAACAAATGTTTTACAGACGTAGATGGAAAAAAATATAGTCCAAAGTCAAAAGGTTCCAAAAGGTTAGTTTATTATTTGATTATTAAAAAAAAATGAAGGTTGATCGTCTTAGAATAAGTATTACACCTTTATGGTCAAATAGGGGGTAGAGTTCAAAGGTCACTATTGTCGTTAGTCATGTCCTCGTTATTGTGTAGTTAGGTTGTTGTTACTTTACAGCGTTTGTGTTGTCTTGTTTATTTTTATCATCGTCTGTGCCATTGATTTTCCGCACTTGTTACATTATCAGCACGTGTGTGTGTGTGTGTGTGTGTGTGTGTGTGTGTGTGTGTGTGTGTGTGAGAGAGAGAGAGAGAGAGAGAGAGAGAGAGACCTTCACCCACCTCAACGTCTACTTTCATAAATAAAAATTCTCTTTTTTTCATTTGCAGAGGAGCCATTCGAAGGAGCAGATTTGGTGGAATTCTTCGGCGTCCTGAACACGTGGATCTCTGGTCTGTATATATGTAAGTATCACATCATGTGTACCAACACCCTAACACCTAGTAGGATACATAGTCTTCGGATAGAGAGTCAACATAAACAATGGTTATATGTTATTAGCGAAGGTATAATAGCTAACGAGTCATAGACAATACATCTGGTTGTTAGAGGACTGTTGAAACGATATCAAAGCGACCTTTTGTATCTAAGATTTAAGAGTTAGATTAATTTCCGTCCAACATCTGTCTTAATTTTGGGTAACCGGTGTTTAGTGCATGAACCTACGAGTTTAAAGTCCTTAGGTGTTGAAGCGCATTAATACATTATAACATTAATGACACAGATAATTGTAATCAGTCTCTTTCACCTGCCAGACGATGTTATCATATTGTCTAGCAGGTTTGGCAAGCTCTTTAACTCTTCGGTCAAACTTTTATTTATGTTTTTATTATCAAAATTAAATTACAATATTTCACTTAAAAAAATAGTCTTGATGTCCAGCTGAAGATATATCACAAAAGGCTTTCACTAAGAATGTCTTAATGCTGAAAATTACTGAGGTGTTTGTTGTTCTAAATCGCGTTTTTCTACAGTTTCCTTCCTGTCGATGTTGGTAATGCTGGTAAAGTACCGGCGTGTGGAGGACTGTCTGGCCACCCTCACCCACCTGGACACTCTCATCCCTACACCCGGCACCAGCGTCATCCGTCTCCAAGTTGTGATAATCCTATACCTGTTCCTGGCCCCATTGTTTAGCCATATGAGAAGTATACAGATTGCTGAACAGTTTGGCGATGTTGTCGACATAATCACATCTTTGGTAAGTATTATCCGGATGGGCAAATTCCTGTCTTTTTATTTTTATCTTTTGATTAGCCATTTGCACCTGAATATTATATTATCTAAGAACTATTTGGAAAAGTCTCTTCTGGAACTTTAATACGGTTGCCTCCTACTGCTCAGTACATAAAGCAAAATCAGTCTGTGCATTTTTGGAGAGTATCGATACTTAATAAATGAAAAAATAAATAAAATATAGTTTCATACAAAAGCAGATAAGGACGTGATGACATAATGAAGAGTTTTTTCATATATCCAATTTTGGTGATGAGATTTTATAATTAATGTTACTTTGGTAAGCTTCTGTTCTGCGGGGATCATCTGGTGGTCCTCAGTCATAGATATAAAGTTAGTTTGATTTTATTCCGCTTTAACATTTTATTTCTTCAGTAATTTTTCCTTATATTTAATCAGTGGTTTATAAGTTTTTGTTCTCCTCAGGTGTTATCCCTTTATGTCTCGAACGCCTCCTTCATGTACACCTTCCTCATGTGGGTCTTCGCTACTCACCTCACGGAGAAGTTTGAGAGCGTCAACACACTGCTGCAGGCGACTGTGCAGAACAGAGATGTAAATAGACTTCATCAGCTACGCGGGACGCACAAGATTCTCAGGTAATATGAGTCTTACCTAGAGAATAAATATATGCAGAGATACACAACAGACAAAAGACTAAACTTACTTAACATCATCCTAGCTGATGCAAACCCTGCCCTCGAGTTAACCGGGTGACAGACACACACACAGGGTAATGATCTATATTTTATTACCCAAATGAACAACTGTTTCATGGCATTTTTATGAGCGTGTTCGCTGCTGGCTTTAAAACTACGGTTGCAGATTCCAAAAGGACGCTGTATATAATGTTTCAAGACTACTTCAGACATGCTGATAATTATCAAGAAAGTTGTCAAATTATCTTTGATGCTTAAATTAGAATTTGGAATGGGAATATTTATGTCTGATGGTCTCATTCCTAGACATACCCAGCTCCCGTGGTGCTCACTGGGTGTTGTTGACTTACTGGATGTTTTCCTATACTCTGAACCCCTTAGGAGAGTTGTTGAAGACGTGGATGTTCTGCTGTGGATCCCGGTGGCCCTCAACTACTTCCTGACGATGTTTGTGTCGTGCATGATCTTGACGGTTGTGTTCGTAGAGAACGCCACAGGGATGCTATCTCTCCCCCAGCTGGCTCTTCAGACAATCACCTCCTTGAGTTCACCATTGGCTCTTTTCCTAAACAACTTCTACCCACATCGCTGCATTAACAAGGTGACTCAGTTCATTAAAGTCCTGGGCTGAGCTTATCATATATCATGCATTAATTTCTTCGTGTTTTGGGGGTTTGAACGTATCTAGTTACAGTAAAGCTTCAGTAAAATTACTTCGTTAATTTGGTCGCCATCAATGTGTAGTAGTTCATATGAATCAGTTGAATGCATCTTCACATCTTCAATTAGGAGAAAACTTTACGTAAACACCTTTGAGTGTTGGATTTGGATATATTTTTAACTCAGTGGTGTAGAATAATTTTATTAGACAAATGAACTTTATCCTGGATATATTTGCATAGCTTCCATAATCCATATAAATTGTATGTATGTATATACTTACCTATGTATACTGTATGTATTAAGATCACCCTCTCCCCAGGCTCGAGAGACGGTGAAAGTTTTCGACTGTCAGGATCTTGCGGATGACGAATTTTCACGCCAGGTGAGATGTATGGAGAAGTGACCCTAATAATCAAACGCTTCAATGTCCAAATTAATTACAAGTTTGTTCTCTTAATTAAGGATTATAAGTTATAACTAATGTAATTCTAAAACAACTTCGAGATAATTTTTGCCTCCTTTCCTAATATGTAACTTAAATTAGTTAATATTTTCAGATATTTTTATTTGGGAGAAAATTTAAAATATCATTACATTATTATTTGATGTTTTTCTTCTATTTTGTTAAGATGTAGACTCTTAATACTGAAGGAACACAATAGTGAACGATATACTGTACACAATATAAAATATTTGGCCATAAAAACATGAGGTCTTCCTCCTTACAGTCAACTTTAAGGCAGGTAAAGGCTTCTTCCCTCTGTAAAGTGCTCACAAATGCCTTATACGAATATTAGATTACACGTTAAATGTCATTAACTAATTTACGTTCATTTGCATTAGGCATGAAAGGGGAGGCGTTACGAGGTGAGAATGTTACAGAGGGAACAACCTTGGGTATTCATTTATTAAATTGTCTGTGGATTATCATTATTATTTCTCATCACCAGTCAATCCCTATTGCCCAGAGACCAAACGAAGTGTAATCAGCTGTCACTGCAATATCTGCTTATTTAATTTAAACTGGTCACATTTGTTGCATCCTGAATGGTCATTTGCTTTTGGCTCTATGAGGATGGTTAATAATTCCTTTTGATAAAACTGTAATTATATATTTATTTATTTTTATTTTGATGTCGGTGTTTCTGATCTCTTGTAAGGATAAAGGAGGATTTTAATGTAATTATGTAAACTTATTTCATGAAGATCAAAATCAACACGATGAAATAAATAGACACTTTGTGGGTTTAGGACCTAACCCTAACCTAACCAAACATTGATGGACTTTTTCTTTCTAATTACCAAAGAATATTTCCCCTGCAGGTCAGTAACTTCCGGAGTGAGTTATGCAGTAGTAGAGTCTCGTTCACTGTAGCCGGTCTCTTGGATCTGGACCTGGAGGAACTATGGAGGGTTAGTGTGTTTACCTTGTCTTGTGTGTTCATTTTATTAGTTTCCTTCGTTCTTTAATATCCCTTGTGGTTTATTCTCTTTAATTCCTTTACCTGTTATTCACTTTTTCTGCTGTTATTGTTCTTCTTGTTATCATTGGATTTCTCTATACTGTTCTATTTCTCGTTTTTATCATTGTATTTTATATTCTACTCTCTCGTTATCTTCCTATTACTCATTACGGTATTTTATTTCTAAACTTCTCTTTTTCCATCTTTTTTATCTTTATTCGTCTTCACGTTATTCCTTTTTTGATGCTCAGAAGAGATTTTGTAGATATTTAATCCTTTTGTTATTGTTCTTCATTTATTCTCTTACCTTCGAAAAGAAAATTAAGTTTAGTGCTGTGTTTAAGGATTTTGAAAACTTAATTACAGTCTCGTTGCCCCGTATGTATGCATTGTTATTATTGTTATTATTAGTGTTATTATTATCATTATTATTAGTAGTAGTAGTAGCTGTAGTGTAGTAGTAGTAGTAGTAGTAGTAGTAGTAGTAGTAGTAGTGTAGTTGCAATAATTTTTTTAATTATCTTCATCATGTTGTTTTGTCACATGTGTTAAGTATAGGATAACGTGTGTAAGACAATCCTTGACGAGTTGCCTATAACCAACCCCACAGGAGGCGCAGTTCATGGTGACACTGGTGGTAGTCATGGTGCAGTTCTCAATGGAGAGTTACAAGACACAAATCTCTACGTTACCACTCAATGGTACTCACACTTAAGATATTTATGGAGCTATATATGGATTGTCACATTTGTTGGTCACTTAAGAGAGAAATGATGCAGTTTAGGATAATTAAAATCTCGTGTTTTATAGTTAACTCAAGCCAACATTACACATAGCTTCGAATTCATAAGAAGTAAAAAGAAATATTGTCAAATCTCTTTGTAAACATTTCCGTCTTTAAAATGTGTAAATGTTATCCTAAAGACACATACGGCTTAGATACACACGGTTGGTGACGTCGTCTAACACAGGCGGTGAACAATGCACCGTATTGACACGCTGCTGATTGGATACATAATTGGAATGTCAATGTTCACGTTGTAACTCGATTGATAAGGATCTGCTGAACGGCTAACGGACCAGATGCCTTGTGCACGCTCTACGAAATCAAGTCCTTTTACCATGCCGTGTTAGTTCACAGTATTGTTGGGATTCTGTTTTGCAATGGTGATGTGATAGGCTTCTGTGTAATGGAATCTTATTGTCTTTATACATTATGTCTTCTCATGTATCCAATATGTCGGTGATGACGAAATACATAGTAGGTTATTGTACCGGGTAACCCTTTATGTTCTATTGTACTGTAAATAATGGAAAGAACTTTTTTAATCCCTTTCATCGCTGATCCTTTTGATTGTGTGTTTTAATCCCTAAAGTAAAAATGGTTTCACACAAACACACTGCAGTCTTGAACAATCTCCAAGTTAAAATGCGAGAAGTGTTTTTTCTTCCCAGGACAATATGAGGAAGTTAATTCTATATGTTGCCCTTGAGCTAAACTTTCCCTTTTTTTCAATTAAGTGAATGTTAAGGGATGTACCAGGTAGCGGGTTTTAGATTCATATTAAAGAAAGTTACAGTTTGTAGGAGAAAGACGAGATGAGGCTGCTGAACCATGAATGTAAAGAGGTATAAGTGGGAGGAGAATAAAAATATAAATCCAAGATGATGAGAATATGTTGGAAAGAGAAAGAGGGGAAAAAAAGAAAGGGGTTGAGGGTAAATGCCAGTCCTTTTCCTCTGGGTCCTACAGGAGTTAATTTCCTCCGGGAGCGTGGGACTGAGAGAGCCTCTGCCTATTGTTTCCCGTCAAGCCGTCAGGGACCAGCCCACACCGCGTAATCTTACACTGCAATGTCAACAAGTTCACAAATTTGTATTGATCGTCTGCCCTATATTTCATACTTAAAATAATCTTCTAATTCAAGGTCTTATGGTAGATGACCTGAATATGTTGAAAAAGAAGAAGAAAAAAGGTAAACAACAGCTCTTGGCCTCGTCATCAATGCACCCCAAACTCACGGTTCAACCATTTGTCACTAATAAGATGTTTTTTCTTAAAATTAAATTGTTGATGAGTAGTGTATTTACTAACCTTAGAATATACGCTTAAAGACCTTAGTAGTTGAAGCGCAGTAATATATTAAAACATCAGTACTGAAGTTAACAGCCATTTGTTAAGGGTTCATATCAGAGGCTCTGTACCTGTCTGTGTATAGATTAAATTTGAACGCATGATATGATCCCTCAATGAGTCACATAAAATCGGTGTTGTTCATTATACATCGTCTCTTGTTTTGTTTTGTTTTTATAATGTATGTTAGCGTTATGAATTAGCTCACTACTCTTGCATAAACTGTTTGAAGAATGTCACTTGTAGCTCACACATTTGACGACAAATAATAGTGATTAAGTTATCTGTTATCGTCCTTTTTATCAATATGTGATTTCTCTCTTGTAATTTCTTGCAATTTAATATGTATAGATGTGAGTTGATCTTTATTGTTCCTTATATTCGAATTATAAAGACGAAACAATTAACAATATTAATATATAATCAAGAGAACAGATGATTGGCTGAACTTTAATATCGTGTAGGTTTGGGTAGAGGTTAGGGCGAAGTAAAAGGGGCAGAGGAAAAGAGTTGGTGTTGTCAATGGTTATTATTTAGATTATTATGAGTAGTAGTAGTAGTAGTAGTAGTAGTAGTAGTAGTAGTAGTAGTAGTAGTAGTAGTAGTAGTAGTAGTAGTAGTAGTAGTAGAAGCAGTAGTAGTAGTAATTATAATTATTGATAAATAGTGAGTGTAACAATAACAAAATAAGGATGATAATAAGAGACAGAATATAACGAAAAGAGAATACAAAAGAAGATAATGAAGAGTTGTGAAGTGACTAATAATGAAACGACCACGAGGGGAACACTGGTGGGTGGAGGGAGGACCACTGGAGGCAGGTGGATGTGTGGGGTGAGTGGTGGATGTGTGAGGTGAGTGAGGCAGTGTGGGGTGAGTGAGGCAGTGTGTATAAGCTGTTGTGAGAGCACCGTAACCCAGTGCTACATAGGGGTGTACAATACACTGTGTCATGACTCACTGAAGACACCAGTTGAGTAAGTAGGTGTGGAGTATAGATGTTTGTGAAGACCAATTGCCTGATGGAAGCCACACCTTGTGCAGGCTATTATAGTATGTGTGTGTGTGTGCAATTTAGTTCCTCGTTTATTTTCTGCTTCTATCACATGTTCTGTTATCCATTTGGTATCCGTATGATAAAACGTGACCAACTTTCTCTCTCTGTCGGTTGACTCTTGTGTACCGAGTCTTTAAAAGCCTTCTGCATTCATAACCATAAAATTATCACCTGGTATTGACAACAACCATTAGTAAACCAGTAAAGGAACTCGAGTTTACAGGCCATTAGATCAACTGTTGATCTACAGTTGTTTACCAAGTAAATAAAGTCTAATTACAAACGACCTGTGTTGTTTGCCGAGGCCCTGACCATGGCGAGTATGATGAGTGGCCAAACACTACCTGGGACACGACCAGTCGATAACGTACTTTTTGTCTCTGATCGACGACCACGAGTGATATATTGACGTCAAGATCATGCCTTAGCATTACAGTGGAAGATCAATAGATATAAATGGCACACTTGCCTCATTGTTGATTTACTTATTTAGTATCTATTTGAATATGCATGCCAACGCCTTTAACGTACATAAAATACCAATAAGAACAGAATTGTAATCAATTGGCGTAAAAACGAGACTCCGAATGTTCGTTATCTTATTCCTCCTCCGACCACTGATTCTGTCAAGAGATCCGTCCTCTCCACGAGTTACTCAACGTTCACAGTGTCCCGTTTATTACGTTGTACTAGTGCATGTTAGGTGTTTCATCTGCAGTGATCTTTTCGTAAGGGTCACTGCCTTTACTTTCTACAGTTTACACATATTTAGAGACACAGGAAACCGAGCACTATTCAGTTGAACAGTTGATAGTCGTGAGATAGTTGCTGTACCTAGAGAAGGTTGGGACAAACAGAAGATTGACTGATATTGACATTTACTTATTATCAAAAGATGTTTACATGGGACCAAAAGACAATTACTGGGATAAAAAGATACAAATAAAACCAATAAAAACAGAAGAAATATAAGGCTTTAGGAAGCGAAGAAGAGGGACCAAACGTTTGAAGAGAGAAAACGGAAATTTCAAAGAAATGAAAAGAATTTCGACATGACCAGATAGGGAAACGAACGAGGCTGTTATTGACGGTAGCGTTCAGGATATTACACCCACAAAAAAGGAACTTCTTTCTGGTACACCTCACACACATTTCAGTCAGTAAACAGATAGACGTAATTGTAGGATTTATTTAGGTTTCATAAGACTGCGTCACACACAGATAACATACGATAAAGTTAGTTTAGATTAAATACACAATGCCTAACACGCAGAGGAAATGTTCCCTGTCAATAATATATATGATGACTAATGTAAACTTTCAGCTAATTTTAGAGTCAGGAAAGTGCATGGTGTCTGTTAATAGATTGAAGATGAATCTATCTGTTCGATTACCGAAATACGAAATCGTAGGCCTACTGGTCACGGAAATATATTTAAAATCGAAAGTTTGTTCATGTATTTTTTAAGTTATCTGATAGTGAAGATGGTCCAGTCATGCAGGAGTTTCATCAAAGATATTTTAGATAAGAGAAAGGAAGGAAGAATCATTGTGTACAAAAAATCACCGCGAATGGATATTAAATAATAATTGTAACATTTCACTGCTTCCACTGCTTTCTCTCCCGACTGATGAAGGTGTTGGAGGAACTTGAGGTGTTTCCCCTCCTACATGATGAAGACCCAAAGAGAACACTGGCTGTCAAGAGCGCCGCCCCCAGCTCTTCCCTCTCACTAGAGTCGACAAGAGCGACGGGGAGGATATCACCGCCGTGGCCTGAAGAACTTCCTGAACAGCGTCACTCGAGAGGCACTATCTCTGAATGGAGGTGCTCCCCCCCCCACCCCGTGCCCAACTGTGAGAAGCGACCCATTGGTTTGTTTGCACAGGAATCGAGAGAACAGTTTTTTAAAGGATACTGTACTTTTTCCTCAGTGGCAGTGGTAATTTATTGTCTGTCACTAAAAAGAAAAAATGAGCACAATTACAAAATTTTTGGTATTAAAGCGTAATTATTCTTCATTTTTGCGTAAAAGGGATGTTTCATCATTTATAATTTTTTCCCTCATAATCTTACGATACTTTTACGCTGACATCCATCTTGACGCATACAGAGCTTTGATGATACTCCGTATAGACCCTGGTCTTACATATGTAAAGTAGACACGTTTGTGTTATTCAACCGAAGCGCATCGGAGACAATTGAATCCTGCACATACGAGCCTTGTATTCCTGAGGCGTTTGATGAAGGTAAAGGACTCGTGTGTGACATATTGAACCCCGGCGTCTCACTGTGGCATATAAACCTGGTCTCTAGATTTATAACGAGATTATATACAAAGTTGAATATATAACTTAAATACGGTATAATTATCAAATCGCTGCACGCTGTATCACTTAAACATTTCAGAGTTCAGCACTGCAAATATTTGTTGTCGGAATAATTCAATGAGTTCTGTATAGTACAACACTTGAACGTCACGGCTGGAGTATCTGAATGCTTCTTTCTTGGTAAGGCAGACATTACCATAATAGGTTAAGAGTACGTAATAGCGTCGGTAATTTATGTAGTTATTTCATACTGAAGAACCTACAATTCAGGTCTTGTTTAAAATATTTTGTGACGTACAGTGATGGGGGGAGGTGGACACTAAAACGAACACAAGTATTATTAATTCAGTAGACAATCCTAAATATCTGCCACTGAATTGCTGTATCTAGAGTTGATATAAGCAGTACTTCTTCAGAGTATACGGTCAGGGTATATATGATCCAAGACGTGAGAGTAATATGTCCACAATTCCTGATAACAGCTTGTAAAGAAATGAGAAAAAACAAAACGATTCCCGCTAGTGATCCGTAACTCGAAATGTGTTGCGTCTTTAAAATTGGTAATTTTCTTGGTGGAGAGTCGCCCGTATCATTGCAGCTTTGATCTGGCCCAATCTTCAAGACCTTGATATTGACTGGCGGAATGTTGAACAAATTCGCATC
Source organism: Homarus americanus (assembly GCF_018991925.1). Classification (NCBI taxonomy): domain Eukaryota; kingdom Metazoa; phylum Arthropoda; class Malacostraca; order Decapoda; family Nephropidae; genus Homarus; species Homarus americanus. Next base: position 390,525 of record NW_024729998.1, on the reverse strand, counting down.
TCTCAACTCCTCAAGTAACTGTTTGAATCCAACATTTGCACAAACCATACTGCCATCACACCTCAAACGTAGATGTTGAACGAATATTTTCAAAAGTTATTTCTCATTAAAACGGAAACCAGAAAAAATTCTCAACTACTACCATCACATCATCAGTTATTGTAAGTTTCACGCCTTGCGAAGAATTGATAAATTGAGTAAAAAATCGCAATGCAAATTTATAATCCTACATGACTGACGAAATTTCAGGAACTGGATTTATTTAGATTTTTCGATTTTACTTAAGTATAATTTGGTGTTCGCACTTACAAGGTAACGTGATATTGTCCCACCAGTAGCGGAAGGGTCGCTGTCACCAATCACCTGCGCCTGCGCGAGTTTTGTCTGAATTGGTTAGTGGCTGGCAAGGTGGCTTCTCTGGGTGAACGGTGTGCACGTCCTAATATTGCTGTATTCAACGCTACGGTTATTGACATTTCCAAGGCCAATGGTGTAATGCAAACTTCCGTCAAGTGTACAGTATGTGGTGGCAGACTGCCGTTATCATGAAGGTAAGCGTGTTTGGTTTTTCGTGAAACAATGCACGATAGGTAAGGGACCCGTTCACACTGAGGCCGGAAGCGGACTTATTCTGACTCAAAATGTCTGAAGACGGACGATATGTGACGCAGCGGTGTGTATTTAGGTTGTCTCAGCTTAGCTTAATACCTGTTACACGACTCGCTGTCTTTCTAGGGTGGGGTGGGGGGAACTGTCTTCCCTCTAGGATAAAATTTGGCAATACTCCAGACTCGATGGCCGCAGCTGCAATATAGAGTGTGTTAGGTAAAGGTTTTTAAGGGTTTGTTTGGTGTCCTTTTTTAGGGCTTTGAAGTAGAGGGAAAATGTGGGCGTAAAATACTAAAAAGAACACCAAAAACCATTAAAAACCTCACCTAACGTACTCTATTTTGCAGCTATCAAGTGAAGTATTGCCTAAAATTTGAAAGATTCGAATTGGATGTGATTCGAATATAGTGTGAGATATGTGTTGTTAACCTGACTCACTCGTTCGAACAATTTGCGTCAGAACACTCGCATGTTCGTTCCGACCTCAGTGTGAGCGGTCCCTAAGTTAGGTTAGCTTACGTTTCATTAAATTTGGTTTCGTCAATTTATTGCGTGCTTCCCACAATTATCGTTCCCTTCGTTTTTTACAGGGCAATATATTTTTCTGGTGTATTTTAATGTGTTTTGTTTAAATCTGGCCTTCAATTTCTTTAGACAAATCCCAATTTATGAAAAGTTATCAGACGAATCGAGCAAACCAACCAAAGAAATCTACCAAACCTTATCTATCTTCCTAGCTGGGGGCGAACCCCTCACCATATTAAACAGAAAGCACTTATTTTGATATCTGATACCAATGAAAGCAACTTTTTTGAAGCGTTATGGTGTAATTTTATGTTTTTACTGGACGTTGGAGTACTGAGCGGGTCTGTTGAAAACAGACAGACGACACGCGGCGCCTTGGCAGATTTATCGGAGTAGTATTTACGGTAAATAATTCAGCTCTCGACATTACCTCCAAAATAATTACTATCCGAGAAAGCTGAAAGGTAATGTAACCTATATATAAAGTCAAAATAGCAAAGTACTGACTCTTTCTATAGAAACTGGCGGAGACGTTAAAACTCATAGATGAACGTGTAATTTTCAGCTCTGGGCGGCATAGAATGAAGCATGGGTTCGATTCCCGGGCGCCCCCAGTTCACCCAGCTGTAAATGGGTACCTACGTTTTCAACTTGGGAAAGTGAAGGCCATGCTGCCTCCTGGTGTATCGAAGGCTCAGTATACAGTGTGCTGTATCCACACTGTACCTAACGGGCAGTCATGCCATTTGGACCCACTTTCACAGGCTTTCCTTCACCATGCTGTTTTAGAACACTGACAGTCTCCTCAAGTTGTATGGAATCATCGTTGCACTTCAGTTCGACCATCCATAGCATACATTTCACCTTCTCTTGTGGGGTCATCATAATTTAGTCTGAAATAAACACACAAAAAACAAGCACAGAAACGCATTGATACTTTAATATTTATACGAGAAGGTTTTTGTTTTTCATCAATCGTTGTATACTTTCCTTTTTTTTCTATTCCGACTTTTTTTTTTACTTCGTTTCAAAAAGACATTCAGGTTAAAGTCGTAATAAAAGCTTCCCTCACGTTCGTCAAATGTTCAGGAAAACAACGACTTTTTATGGTACCGAAATTACAAGTCAGTAAGTTTTTCATTGAATAGATTACCTACTACAGGTGTAATAATATATTTACATCATCACATTCGAACACACCCACAAACAAGCAAATAACACACACACACACACACACACACACACACACACTCACACAGATATACACTTAAACACGAACACACGATAAAAATCATCGTTCACTGCTAGACAGTATTAGGCAGCTTGTGCCTTAGTAATCAAGGCCGCGTTGTTCAAACTTCTAGAAAAAATAATAAATCCGCTAAACAAGGCAGAAGAAGCCGAGCTATATAACTTTCAGACTAATTTGACTTTAGGGGAAACTTGTCTGGAAAAATCCCACAAATTAGTTAAGTGCTCTTGTCTATACTTTAATGAATAGCGGCTTTTTTCTCATATAAAGTAGATATGTTAGTGTGTTTGTGGGTATAGGTGTATAGCTCTGTGCGTGTATGTGTATAGCGCTGCGTGTGTGTGCGTGTGTGTGTGTGTGCTTGCTATAATACATACTCATATTCGTATCTAACTTTCATTGATCACCGACAAGTTATACCAATTCTAATTACGTTCCAATTACAAACAATTAACAGTGTATAGCTTTAGAAAAATGCCGCCAGGACAAAACATAATCCTAATGTTTGAGCAAATGTGGCGCCCGTGAACACCGCTGCCCAGTGGAGAGAGAGAGGGAGGGAGTTACCCTAACTTGTGTCGCTAAACTTTTGTTGGCCAAATTATTTAGCTTCATAATAGATCTGTTCCTTTGTGACTGGACTACTACCACCGGGTCGATATTATAGTCATGACCTCTGGAAGTTATTCAAACTTCTGTTTGTTAGGTGGTGTGTGCGTTATATCTCCACATAAGTACATGTATAGAAACTGTATTACAATGCGGCCACAAAAAGCACTTTGCTGTTGTTTTTTTTCACGGGGTGGTATATGGAGGGTGGATCCATTACATGCGCAATGGAACATACGAACCATTTTTCACAATAACAACAATCCGTAAATGTGAGGTAGTTTATACATAGCATTGATTACATACATACATACATACATACATACATACATACACTCATTTTAATGTTTTAAGCGCCTCTCCTCTCGTGTAAACATTATTCAATACCTTGCCAGATCATTGACTTGATCGTAGTAGGTTGGTCATAATTCATTGCCTCATTAACTAGAGGTATTACAGTGATAATGGTGGGTGTGGATGATAATGGTGGGTGTGGATGATAATGGTGGGTGTGGATGATAATGGTGGGTGTGGGTGATAATGGTGGGTGTTTGTCATAATAATGGTGGGTGTGGGTGATAATGGTGGGTGTTTGTCATAATAATGGTGGGTGTGGGTGATAATGGTGGTGTGGGTGATAATGGTGGGTGTGGGTGATAATGGTGGGTGTGGGTGATGATGGTGGGTGTGGGTGATAATGAGGTGGGTGTGGGTGATGATGGTGGATGTGGTGATGATGGTGGGTGTGTGGGTGATAATGGTGGAGTGTGGGTGATAATGGTGGGTGTGGGTGATGTGGAGCCGGGTGATAATGGTGGGTGTGGGTGATGATGGTGGGTGTGGGTGTGTGGTGGGTGTGGGTGATAATGGTGGTGTGGGTGATAATGGTGGGTGTGGGGTGGTGATGGTGGGTGTGGGTGATAATGGTGGGTGTGGGTGATGATGGTGGGTGTGGGTGATAATGGTGGGTGTGGGTGATAATGGTGGGTGTGGGTGATAATGGTGGGTGTGGGTGATGATGGTGGGTGTGGGTGATGATGGTGGGTGTGGGTGATAATGGTGGGTGTGGGTGATAATGGTGGGTGTGGGTGATAATGGTGGGTGTGGGTGATGATGGTGGGTGTGGGTGATAATGGTGGGTGTGGGTGATAATGGTGGGTGTGGGTGATAATGCTTGTCTATGGTCAAATTTTATCTCGGTTATTTAGAAATCAATAAGTCAAGAGTCTGATGATCATGACCTCTCTCCTTGACCCCTGTTTGACCTCTGAGTGAAGACTAATAACTACTATTGACAAGAGCCACATCATTTGCCTTTATGAAGCACCTTTGCTGCCTTTCATTCATCAACCTTGTAAATAAATTGCATCCCACTATTGCTTCAGTCTCTCATTTTTACGCACAATTTCAGGGAGAGAATAAGCTTCCCGTGATTTGGTGAAGAGTTCAATGTCCAATTATTCATTCGCTTGTATTTTTTTTTTCATCTCCTTTATCTGCCAAGAAAAATGTACACAGTGTAATTTTGTTTTATTGAACTTGGGAAAAACACACACAAGATGGTCCAATGTGATGTATGTTTACAACTGATAATTTTAAACTATACTTGTCCCTATCTTTGTAAACTCTCAACCTGTGCACTGTTTCGTATCTGTGTTGAAGGAAATGAAACAAACAACCACGGTACAATTCTCTTCGACGACTAATACCCGTAGATAAAACAATAAATTCTCTCTCCACTTTAACACCTGTTCATCATACCTTTATTATTTCATTTTGTGTGACAGTCTTTCTTATTTATTTTATTATATGTGAATATTTGGAGGAGGAAGGTGGGGGGGTGGGGCGTGGAGGAGTGTAAGGAAGTGTTTGTAGCCGCGGGTGAGGGTCAGGTGAAGTGAGGGAAGGTGGGGAGGAGGTAGGAAGGCTTGTTTCCACTTTCTAATTGAGCCAATCACCCCGCAGAACAGTCCCCTCCCCGTCCACACACCCTCCCTCTCCACTCACCCTTCACCCTCCCCCTCCACACACCCTTCACCCTCCCCCTCTACACACCTCCACCCTCCCCACCACCTACCATGTCCTCCCCTCCACAACCCCCACCTCCCCCTCCACACCCCTTCCCCACCCCCCACCTCCCTTCCCCACACCCCCACCTCCCCCTTCCACCCCTCCCCATCCCCCTCCCCATGTCCTCCCTCCCCACACCCCCCACCCTCTCCTCCCCCCTCCCCCCCCCCCCCCCCCTCCCCTTCCCCACCCCACCCCTCCCTTCCCACACCCCCCCTCCCCCCCACCCCTCCCACCATGTCCTCCCCTCCCCACCCCACCCCTCCCCTCCCACCCCCACCCCTCCACCAGTCCTCCCTCAGTGTTGGTCGACCACTGTAGGCACGATTCTCCCCTCCATTTTTATCCTTCTTGCCTCTTGCCGTCTTTCCTTCGTTAAGTCCCACACAACACTCCCCTCCCACAACCTCCTCCCTCCCACAACCTCCTCCCTCCTAACACTTCTCCTTCCCCAACACTCCTCCCCCTTTGCCCTCCCCTCCCACAATACTCCCCCTCCCCACAACACTCCCCCCTCCCACAACCTCCCCTCCCACAACCTCCTCCCTCCCCCAGCACTCCTCCTCCCCAACCTCCCCCTCCCCAGCCTCCCCTCCCCAACCTCCCCTCCCCTGCTCCTCCCCTTCCTCCCCTCCCTAACCTCCCCTCCCCTCCCCTGTACGAAAAATATGTTTATCGAAAATTAAGATAACTTTCCATTTGGTTTTATTTATTTACCAGTAAAAGTTTTTGGCTTTTGGTAAAAATTGTCACGAAAAACTTCCCTTGCATATTTCTGGTCTACAACGATCACTATGGAAATGAGGCTCCAGAGTATCCGAGAAATAGTCCACTTATGTACTCATTGCTTAAGTTGTTTGAGGGATAAATTAAGAAATGTGATGATGGGGAAAGGCGTATGGGGGAAGTAGCAGAGACCGGAGTGTGCTGGGTGGAGTGAAGAGAGGACAGATGTGGCGATAGGAGAGGGAGATAACGGTGTATAGAGGATAAGAGAAGAGGAGTAGGGCAAACAGAGAGGCGAGTGGGGAACAAGGAGTGACTTGATGTAGGGTGAGGGACATGTGGTGTGACGATGCGAAGGTGTGGTGTGTTACCATACATCCATCATAATGTTAGAACAGTATTGTTAGTGTGTGTATGTATAAACTCCTCTCGGTAAGTTAAGAACGTAGACCCTTCACGCCCTGCTTATGTTGTCCGTGTTCCTCGTCTCTTATTCACCAGTCATTTATGCAAACAAATGTTAGAGTAATCTTAAAAAAAAACTATATACCGTGTTGAGTCCATATGTAAATGCAAAGGGAGCTGCAGGCAATAGACGGCAAGAAAATTACTCCGTAGTTTGTTTACAGCTTCCTGTGGTGGGTCGACTTAAAAGCTGGTGAGGAGACCCGGGCAGGGACGCGGCCCGGCCACACAGGCTCCAGACAGTTTTATGGGAAAATCATTACGGGACTTTTGTTAGTCGGGGAAGAACCATAAATTGGAATTTATTGGGCATAGTTAATGGAATGGAGCATCGAATTTACGAACAGTTTTGGTGCAGTTTTCCAGCCAACTGAGGAAGTGAGGCTAGACCTTGATTAGAGCGTATGGGGGCATCACGTTCCATTGATATAGACATGAGGGTACACACCATAAGTCTGCCTGACGAAGAATAAGAGAGACCGGAGCTGCCAGGCGATGACTGTCGGGGCTTAACTGACTCTAGATGGTGCATTATGCAGTTCGCTGCAGTTATCATTGATCTAAGCCAACGTCATCAGTGACTCGAATCGTATTATGGGTCATGGATGAGATAAAAGCCTTATTACGTTACTGGTGATAATAGGATCCAATTTCCAGAAGTTAGGGTTGATGGGAACACGTTTAGTGACATGTAAGTAGATCAGGCTTAAGTAATTTAAATTCTGATGGCGAAGATCAACACAAACTAAACGTAACTTACAGTAACCAAGATTTCCTGAGTGTTAGTGATTTATTATCTCTGGACACGGTTCTTATCTGTGAATCTTAGTTATACAATAAAAATAAAATCATTTTGTGTAAGCTATATTCAAATCATTGCGTTATAGTTACTTACCTGACAATCAATAGATGTGAATTGAAATTATAATTACGTCAGTTTAATTTTATTTTATATTTTTATTCGTAAACTATATAGCAATTGCGGAATGTAATTGGAATATTGTTGCTCCTGTACAACCTCTTTGGTTTACTCTGGCAACCTTCCCTCACTGTACCATTTACGGGGTACTTGGCTATACTTAATGACTGGGTTATTCATTTCAACTACACTAACCTTCAAATAAAAAAAAAATTGTATACAGTAGATAGTATTGATGCTTTCCTTTGATTGGTTTGTCACCTTACACTACTTACCAATGTGGCTTCCTATTTATACATTGGAGACTTAAAAGGGTTGAGATTGGCTAGATAAAAAGTTGACATCTTACCAATAATATTTCGAGTATAGTTTATGGCAGAATCCTCACTTAACTATACACCATTGTTATTTCTATTGTAGCTGAACGTATAGTTAAAACAACACTGCGGGAACAGACCAACACTGGACTATAGACATTCTCAACTGTCATCCTATACGACCTTAGAAAAGAAATTGAAAACATGACCACTAAATAGAGATAAATTAGTTTGGCTAGAGAGAGAAAACAACGAGAACATATAAAACATAATTATCTATTTATTTATATACACACACGTGCCAACCCACCCACCCACCCACCCACCCACACACTCACACACACACACACACACACACACACACACACACAGACAGACACTCACAACTTTAGAATTTTTCATCATGGTTCGAATTGTCAAAAATTGTGCACCGAATATTTTTTGTGACACCATTTTTAGCTTTTAACTGGAGGTCACTGACACGACGACCATATCATCACCTTTAACGACACATTTTATCTTTACCGGAAGACCATTTTTATAAAGACTGTACTGTACTAGATTCAGGGGTTATTGGCAGGGATACCTCTTCTCTATGGAAATATTGATATGTATAAGAGCGAGGTTGTTTTGTGTGTCGCCATTGGAAGAAAAACTACCTCCTATATACGACCTCCTTCGAGAACAGATGAGAGATTTAGACATTTACGATGTTCAGAGAAAGTTGTAAAGTTCTTTCCTATCGACTACTTTTTGTAAGATAATCTCCAATACTTAAAAAAAAACATATTACCTCTTACCATTACATTATTCTTATCCTGAAGATACGAACTTTAATGGTGTTAAGATGAAGGATTATGAGTTATTTTCTCCGCAGGTTTTGAGCGATAATGTAAACCCCTTATAAATGACTTTATACCATTAAACCATTGCCATGTCATATTCCCGTGACAGATATGAAATCGATGACAAAATGTCATCTAAAATTTTTATTAGGGTTTGTCTATGTATGTGTGTGTGTGTGTGTGTGTGTTTTTCTTAATGACAACACAAATACGTAAGAATTTAGTATATTTTACTTATGAAAAGGTAATTAGGATTGCATAAAAAAAGGGATAAGCTATGAGACTTCCACCCTGGTATCAATAAAAAAAAGCCTAAAGCTCTGTCCTGTTAGCAAGTCACAAGGACTTTAACATTCACTTTGATATCAGACATAGTCGTTATGTTGCATATCTACCAACTATATCTATATATATATCTTGATACAATCACACGGGGAAAAAGAAACAACGGAGCACCTTAGCTTACGTCTTTATTCAAGACATCTTCAGAGGCAACAGTTGCCTCTGAAGATGTCTTGAATAAAGACGAAAGCTAAGGTGCTCCGTTGTTTCCCTTTTCCCGTGTGATTGTATCAAGATTTATCTTATCCACGTTTTCATTGTGGATCTACATGAAATATATATATATATATATATATATATATATATATATATATATATATATATATATATATATATATATATATATATATATATATATATATATATATATATATATATAATAGTTTAAAAAAAATAGCGAGGGCCAGCAGGAGGGAGGCCAGGGGTGGCAGCATAAGCTTTAAAGTGACCCAGATGTGACAGGTATAAGCACTTACCCGCACACTCACTCAACACTTTAATTTTCTTCCTGGATTTCAGTTCTCGTTTTCAGCTTTTTTATTTGGAATCTTTCAGTCGAAATAAATAAATAAATATATATATATATGTATATATATATATAAATAAATATATATATATGTATATATATATATATATATATATATATATATATATATATATATATATATATATATATATATATATATATATATATATATATATATATATATATATATATATATATATATATATATATATATATATATATATATATATATATATATATATATATATATATATATATATATATATATATATATATATATAGCTGAGACAAATGCAATAATAATCCATATTAAGGTTTAATTGGATGTTAATCTAGTATATGAGCCCCACGTCTCGTTAAGACTCCCTTGATTCGGCAGATAATTATCATTTCAGTCATGAAAATTTAATGTACATTAGCAGTAAGACGAGACTGTGACTTAAGACCCACCATGTTTTACGCCCTAACTGACTTTATTAAGGTGTGGAAGTAATCTACCTCTTAACCCTGTGTAACTAACTCCAGTTCGCAAGACTTGAGGCTTTGTGTGTGTGTGTGTGTGTGTGTGTGTGTGTGTGTGTGTGTGTGTGTGTGTGTGAGGCTGTGTGTGTGTGTGTGTGTGTGTGTGTGTGTGTGTGTGTGTGTGTGTGTGTGTGTGTGTGTTTGTGTGTGTGTGTGTAATATTTCATATAGCGGAGTGTACAGGAAAATTATGTAAATCTTAAAAGGAAAAAAAAACCAGTCATATGTTTAGAGGGACGGAGGACCACGTTCTAACATAATAGAGTATAGATGAGTGACAGGACCCAGGATCACGTGAGTAACTCCCGTGGCTGTGGTGTAAGACTTGTGGACTCGAGTGATAGAGTTAAGTCAAACAATTACCAAAAACGTATGTTGATTCAGGTACAAAATAATTAAAAACTAATTATAATGTATTAAACTAAGTAATTTATGTAAAAGAAAAGGTAAATCAAATTGATTTCTATTGGTACTTTGTAGTAAAAAAATATCCAAAGTTATGCGGGTATGGAATATTAACCAAAAAATAAAAGAGAACAAATTTGTCTTCATGGTATAGTGATGAACTATCTCCTTGTATCATGTTCTGGGCCTTGTACTCACAGGGAAAAATTTACCATCACTCACTACACACACACACACACACACACACACACACACACACACACACACACATATACATACAAACGCACACACACAGGGGTAAAAACAAGACTGTGATAAATACAAATGTTCGAGAGAGAGAGAGAGAGAGAGAGAGAGAGAGACCAATAAAAAGAACAGGAAAAGAAAGAAAAAACAGAACAACGATAACAAAATATTCTTTCTACAAACCTCTGTCGCTCTTACGGGTCATATTATCAGTAAAGAATAACAACAAGGAATGTGTAGAGTACAGACTGTATATCATGTACAAATACACAAAAAGAGACACTAGGCGTTGATATTGACTGGGTAGCTCGCCTCTTGCTCTGGTATTGAAAAAACACAAAAAATGCCTTCACTCCCCCCGTGGCTGCACATACTGTACATTCCTGTTGCCTGGTTGTTGTGCATCCTGGACCCAAGCAACTGGTTCCTCCCTGCACGTACACTCCTCTTTTATACGTGCCAGTAGTAGTAGGAAGGTTTACAGTAAGGTGTGTACTGTACTGTATAGCTTTTAACAATTACTGTTTGTTGAATGTGTTACAGCTAGGCCAGGAGAGTATAGTTTAAGAGATATTTTCATTTTTGTCATGGTATCCTGTTTAAGAATGAGTCAGGTGAAAAGGCCAATGTACGGATGACACACCCCGAAGGTTCAAATTAAATCGGAAATTAAATCAGTTTTTATATAGAATACGAGGGTGGGAGGAGCGGAGGCTAGTTATAGAAATTTGATTTCATATTTTTTGCCTCATTGACAAAAATATTACGAAAACTGTGAATAGGTTACTATGACCGTGAGGGTGGTGATGTACTGTACGTCGTGTGGTAACAGAGTAGTTTCCAGTTCATTTTTAATAGCACTAATTACCACCAATGGCTACTTCTCTGGACTGAGAGTAATAATTTTACACTGAAAAACTTCTTGGCGCGATAAATTTGCCTTAATTCTCCTGATATTCAAACTTGGTACAGATATTTTTCTTATCCTGAACAAAAGTTGCCGTGTTGTTGGTACCTGATCTTCACCTAACTTGGTGTTGAGATGGGAGTCGACCTACACAACAGTGGCGATGGTTTTCATGTCAGTATTACAATTTAGACATAGTTTACATTACAAAGCTTTTAACGTCAGACTATGTAAACCCGAACAATTTTCAATGCATTCCGTGTCAGACTATGCAGACAAGTTACCTAATTTGTAAATATTTAAAATTTGGTTAGTGCGGTGACTCGTCCATCGTTTTCCGATTTTTGTCGAACTTGATACAGATATGGTAGTGAACCGGAAGTAATGTGCCAACATTTTTAGTGTTAAAATATGCAGATTATGTACATAATTTACATAGTTATTTGGGTCCCCCAAGTGTAGCAGGAGGCACTCTCATCAGTGCAAGTGTGTATTGGTCATGTGTGCATGATGAGTTAAATGTTTGTGTATTATTTAATGTGTGTGTGTGTGTGTGTGTGTTGAAGGAACACCCCTGATCACATTTGTTACAGATCTTAACAAAGATTACAGGAAGGAACTTGATTATTTCAATTTTAATATATTTGTATACAATCAACATTTCGTCATCACAAATATAACCAATAAACAGCGAGACCAAATTTTCTTTAAATATTCTCATATCTTAGGAAACTCATCCAGTTTTCAATGGTAATTCATGCAGGTTAGGTGTTGTTTATTATTATTATTATTATTATTATTATTATTATTATTATTATTATTATTATTATTATTATTATTATTATTATTATTATTATTATTATTATCATTATTACTTTTTTTTATCCATCATCATCATCATCATCATCATCATCATCATCATCATCATCATCATCATCATTTACTGTATGATGGTGCGCGGTGAGGTGAAACAGTCTACGGTGTTTGCTACCCATGTTTCACTTACTCTGCCGTATTAATGAGCTTCGTTCTGCTGTCATTAGACCATGCTAGGTGTAGTAATAGTGGATTATTATTATTATTATTATTATTATTATTATTATTATTATTATTATTATTATTATTATTATTATTATTATTATTATGTTCCAAACATTGTACCGAATAAGTTGTCACAACCCTGAGTGATGAGGACCTGATCCTTTGAAGTGAGATTCATGACTCCAGAGTATTGGATACTGCTACACTGAAAGGATTCCTGAAGAGAGAAGATTGGGGACTGGGTGAATAAGCCACAGAGATGATATAATAACAAGAAGAGACACATAAATAATACAGGTGTTCATCCACGTGGGTTTATATACCTGACAGATATGTTAATTCAACTTAATAACCTCTGAACTAAATTATCGTTACAATCAAGTCTCAGAAATAATCCCTCACTGTCGTAGGATATCGTACATCTGATGTTTAAGGATTCTCACAAAAAAGACGCAGCGGAACTTTTGATTTCTGGGTTTGCATGTCAAGGAAGATTTTAAAAGTCTAACACACACACACACACACTGCCACCACCCCCACACACAAATACATACACAGCCACACCCCCCCACCCCCACACACACACATACACAGCCACCCCCTCCCCCCACACACACAGCCAAATCGATTTGTTTTTAATTTTTAGATAAATTTGTTAAGGATTTTGAACTAATCACAGGTTAAGGGTTGGTTGTGTAAATTATGTTTTAGTCTTAACAAACCTAACCAATGCTAACAGGATCAGACCTAACCTAACCTAACTAACCTAATCACCTTAACCTCAAATATCGTACCCTGACCTAACTTTGTTCCAGAACCTAATGACATTTGGGTTGGTGGAGTTTCGTGTACTTTCTAATTCTGGTGACGAGGTTTTGTTCTGCGGGAAATTGAGTGTTGGAGTCTTTTTTTTTTTTTTTTGGATAGAGTGAAGGTTTGTGGATGTACCCGAGTGAGAATGAGGAGGAGGGAAGCGTCGAGTTATGATGGTTGGTGTGTACTGTATACAGGCAGGAAGGTATAGAGTATTCAGTTAAAATTCGCACTTTTGATTTTAATGTCACTGAACTCTTGTGTGTGTCTGTTGAGTGTACTTGTAGCTGGGTAAAGACCAGACAGAACTAGTTTTTGTCTTTCGGAAATTCGTATCATAATTTCTTCCCCGTAAGTTTAAATGATATCATACCTGTAAGAGTTCTGGGGTAATATCGATGACGTGTTGGCCGCCCGTCTCTATGGCTTATAACTGACGTGGACTTTATTACATGCCTGTTACCCACTGTACTCGTGTAATCTTGTCGCAGTTGAACAATAATAGTCACTAAATATAAAACACAAACATCTTTAAGGAAATAACGATATATATATATATATATATATATATATATATATATATATATATATATATATATATATATATATATATATATATATATATATATATATATATATATATATATTATTATATATATATATATATATATATATATATATATATATATATATATATATATATATATATATATTTATCACTTTTTTATGTCGATTCACCAAAATAACTCTTACTGGCTTCTGGGTCCCTCGAGAAGCCTCCTTAATAACAACCACACGACGTCCTTAACTAGACACTTTTTCTTTACTTTTAGAGACGCGTTTGTCACACTTGACCCTCCTCCCCACCTTCCTCCCTCCCTCCCCCCTCTCCCTCCGTCTCACTCTCACACCTTCCCTCACTCTTCTTCTCACCCTCCCTCTCGCTTTCCCTCTCCGTCTGTAAATAATTTAGATAATATGTAATTAATTTTCACTAATAACACAATAACCGTTTTACTAAATTCCATTATATTATATATAGTTTAATAATTAAGGAAAAACAGAATATTTCCTTTAATTATATCGCTGTGTACGTGACACTTTTTTTTTACAGGGGTGTCAAGGATTTTCCCGGAAAAGACATAACGAAGCTCATTAGTGTACTTCTACCACCTTGTGTTACTCTAGGGAAACTGGGGGGACGAGGCACTTCCTTAACTATGAAATCACGACGAGAGTTACCCAGGTGGAGGAAGGACCAGTGAATAGTATAAGACCTTTCCCCCTAGACCACCCGCACCTCCCTACCAGATTTCAGGGACGATGGGATTTGATACACTTATCATATTAGCTTTACAATGGAAGAGTAAAGTGACGTATTCAGACTTTGCTCCAAATAAGATGTTGGATACTCTTCCATTCTAAGTCATACGTTGTGAGATTACGAACACACAAAAAAACTCCGTGTAATAAAAGAATCAGAGGAAAGAAGAAGGATTTAACGCTACATTTGTTTTCATTAAGCATCATTTTGGATACTATAAAACCCCATTTCAGTAATAAGTTTCAGCAACATTCCATGGCGCAGTAAATTCCTCCTCGGAAATTGATATCGTTTCTCTCAAGACCAAATGATAAAAGAGTTAAATGAATGGCCCGGAGCAGACATATCTATCTCGGCCACCATTAAGACGTCTCTCCAGGGCTCGGTTATGTCTGGCTGAGTGTTTAGGTGCTGTAATGTGCTGTGATTCACTCACCCTCTTTCCTGTCCTCCACAGACGGCAACTCTCCCGAAACTGACTGTAACGGAAAGGGGGGAAAAATGCAGAGACAGACAGCTAAAGAGACAGACAGCTAAAGAGACAGACAGCTGAAGAGGCAGACAGCTGAAGAGGCAGACCGCTAAAGAGACAGACCGCTAAAGAGACAGCAGAAGAGACAGACAGCTAAAGAGGCAGATAGCTAAAGAGACAGACAGCTAAAGAGTCAGACAGCTAAAGAGGCAGACAGCTAAAGAGACAGACAGCTAAAGAGACAGACAGCTAAAGAGACAGACAGCTAAAGAGACAGACAGCTAAAGAGACAGACAGCTAAAGAAACAGAGAGAGAGAATGAGAGAAGGATAAACCTACAGAGGCATAGAGGAAGAGTGTGATAAAGAGAGTCAAATTAGAGGAGATATAGTGGAAGTAAGGTAAAAGGGAAAGGCAGAGAGAGAGAGAGACGGAGAGAGAATAAAGTCTTACATAACTGAGATCGTCACAAAATTCCCACAGAAAATCCCACTTATTTTTGCCCAGCCTCCTCCTATTACACTTGACGGATCGGGTTTTATGAAGGCAGCATTGAAACACCAATTACCATGAATGTTAACATGATGGATTTGCCTCTAAAGACTTATATACCCGATCTACTTAACTTACACTCCATCTTTTTAACTTATACTCCTTCTACTTTACTTATACTTACACTCACGGTTTATAAAGAATCATATATCACTTTTTTTTAAACTGATAAGATAATTTCTCTGATCAATTACAGATGGTATTTAAGTGTGCTTATACGAAACATTTTCTCCATAAGAAGATTTAATGTGTGTGTGAATGAACTGTAATGGAAATCGTGTCTAAAGTCCTCTTGTCCTCTTTTCAGTTTTAAAATTTAATTGGTTGAAAATCTGGTTCAATTACTTGGTCTGTAGTGAGTATTTTCTCCGGCTTTAACCTCAATAGCTGTGTGTTATTAACTGTAAATACGATTTTTTTTTACAATATTTTTCAGTCTACTGTTTTAAGTTTCCGAATTATCATTACAATTATAATTATTATTTTTTCATTGTTTTTCAACTATTTTGTTATTATTATTATTTTCATTTTATATTTTTTTGTTGACCTGGGTATATTTCTTTTATATATGTATTTTAAAACAAAGGAAAGTACTGTATTTAGAAATTATGAAAGTTCATGTGTGTGTGCATGTGTAAAATGTGTGTAAATATTTTTGTGTATGTTTGTGAGTGTGTGTAATGCACATATTTTTGCGTGGGTCCCCATGTGCGTGACTTTGTATGTGTGTGTGTGTGAAGGAGAGAGGAAAGAGTGGATGGTTAATGATTAGTGAAAATGAGAATTGAAACGAAATCTTCATCAGCCCTTATGAGGTATACACACAGATTGCACTTAACGAATACAAAAGAATTTACTACTTATGATCTGAATGGGTCTAGTGGCTGTTGAATATAACGACTAATTTATTTCTCCAGGTAATTGCTGCTCGTTAACGAAAGGCGCTGTGGCAAATGGCTTTTACACCCACTAATTATCCACGTATTTTACATCTCAATTATTAGCTTTAAAAAATGTAAAAATTAATAATTATCACGATGAAGAAGTGGTGAGAGAAATATTCCTCAGGGTACAGAGAGTCATGGATCGGCTGGAGAGATCACATACAGGTATCGACTTGAGTGACAGTTTTCCAATGGGATATTACGTAGACAAAGATGCAGTCCAGGTAAAAGCGATCAATTACTAAGCGGCTGGCTGGGAGGGAGGGAGGGAACTATAACACACTACCATAATTGTTCTGCTCTGTCACTCTCCCTCATACAGTGTAAATATTATCATATTTTTTAAAGGAATTATTTATGTATATTAGTAAAAAATATATATATTCTGATTAAATTTTACGTAGAAAGTAGAGGAGTTTTTATTTATTATTTTTTTTTAGAATGATTTTGGGGGATTATTTTATTGAAGTGAATATCAAAACCGTATATTGTAATTATGGAAAGAAGTACTCGATTGTAGAAGCTTCGAATGTGTTTTAGTTTGACCCGAAATTAGTTTAAAAAAGATTATTGTAATGATTTTTGAAATTCATCTATATTTCCTTAGCTTTACCTCTTACTCGTTATTCTCGTCATCTCCATCCACTCTGTCTCATCATTATATTATTTCCTGGTTTATATTTCTCCTCTTTCGTCAATTATCTATACTACTTTCATCTGTGTTAATCTTGCCTTATGTTCATTCTACCTTGTCATTATTCTTGTGTTCCTTATTCCTCTCTTTACCCCATTTCTTGCATTACACCATCTTTAATGCCTCCGTTTTGCTTCTCATAATGCTTCAATATCTCGGCTGACATTTCCATTCGTCACAAGACTTAAGTCAAAGATGATTGGAAATTATTATGTGAATTCATTTATGATTGAGGGTTTGGAAGTGGAGGCGAGATTGAGTTTCCTTCAGTAATTCACCACTAAAAGAAGATTTGAGGTGAATATTGAGAAGTTTGCTCGAGTGTCAGGTCGCTTTGTACACACACACACACACACACACACACACACACACACACTCAAGATCTTCCCTACATATAATCACCTTATTGGTCTCAAAATATGTACCTGAATCTCTCGATATGTACTAATGATAGTAGTATTTTTCTGTCTGTCTCTATAAGCAAAGAGACAGAGGAGAGATGTGAGAGATATTTCCTTCAGTTGTCTCCCTCAGCTTCTCTCTCTTTCTCTCCAATTCTCCAAAACTGACCGTCGTATTTCCCCCTCCAAGAAAAGATAAATAAAGAAAATATATCCCAAATGTGGTACAATCTGTAGTCAATACAGCATCCTTGATCACGGAGTATAAAGTAGTCTTTCCGAGGCATTGAACTTTGATGTTTCTCTGGGCGTGATGGAGGCTCTTGGCCTTTGAGGTTGCTCACCGGAGGGCGCATTATGTTTATCATGACGCCATGAGCCACCATGAAAGGTCTTTGGCCCGGTGCATTATGGGTGACACCGTGAAATACAATGCGTTTCGTTTTAGTGGCGAACGACAAAACATCACGAGTCTCTTGTACTGTGAGATATAGGACGAGGAACGACAACAGTTTTATATCCTGTGGGAGCTACAACGTGTTATTGTCATCACTTGATATAGGAAGAGTCTATTCACACGAGTTAGATTAGGTTCAGGGAGAATGAGAAGCGACCTAGTTTAATCCGGGGATTTTCTAAACTGTCTTGTGGAAAGTTCAGAACACTTAGTTGTTTTTATTATCTTTAATGTATTAATAAGTGTAAGTCGGTATGTTTCCCGGCAGCGGGTACACACACACACACACACACACACACACACACACACACACACACACACACACACACACACACACACGAACAAAGAATTCTACTACAAACACAAACAAACACACAGTTACAATACAACACGGCCCATTATAGAATATGTGTTTGGTTGTTTTACTAAATACTGCCGTCTATTATTATCAGTTAATTGATCTAACGTCGTCGTTTATGAAAGAAGAATAAATCAAAGTTGTATAGATGAATAGCGGTAAGAGGAAGTGGGGGTACAGGGTAGAGAAAGTGGTTTAGTGTGAAAGTGGTAGAAAGCTTTTATACACATAGAGAAAGTCATGGGTTCATCGTTTATAAGGGGAACCGGTCGTCTGTGTTGGGGGTGGGAGGAGGAAATAAACAAAAGGAATTTTACGCTTTTTTTTGTTTAACTTACCTGTTTTTAAAAGTCCACAGAGAGGCGTGTTTACACACACACACACACACACACACACATATTGTTGTTATTATGTTTTCCGGTTATATGTAAGAAAAATACGTAAATTATGAACCGCATTTCAGCCCCACAGTTGAGGATTATGTGCAACAACAATTAAAACTTTCAGAGAGGTGTGTTGGTCAGGGCTGCAGTTTGTGTGTAATTTTCAGTCTTGCTGCAGGTGTGTGTGTGTGTGTGTGTGTGTGTGTGTGTGTGTGTGTGTGTGTGTGTGTGTGTATGTGTGAGGTTTGTGTCTGATGTGTTTAAGGTAAAGACACAAAGGGGTGGGAAAAATATGTACGCACTTGGGTTTGTTTGAACGTGTGGTCTGCATATTAAGAGAGGGAATGCAGTATACAATATTTCCATGCACATTCAAAGTTATGAGACAGATGTTAGCATGGGTATACCTTCTTTACTCAGGGGTTAGAATACTACATCTCTGCTTAAAGCGAAACTCATTAATAATAAATTCGTATATACTACACTCGCCCGCACACCAATACCACTACACAATGCACCTCGATATCACAAGAAACACAAATTTAATCACAGTTCTGACAGACCCTTCACTATTGTTGTTAGAATATATTTCGCATTTTTCCCCTCCCAGTGATATACAGACACTACTCTGTCCGCGCCCCAACAAGAAAAATCCACAAATTAAAACCCGGAATACACACATGAGCAACTCTGCAGCGGAATCTGGTGCCTGAATATACAGAAAAGCTGCGATTGAGACAAAGTTCCAACAAAACAAGTTGAGACACCGGATTGGAGTTGCAAATTCGAGAGTACTGTAATTAATGTTTGAATGAATCGAGATTCCTCTGGTTCCTGGTTCATTGAGCGGGGAATGGGAGTGAGGATGACTGTATTGTAGGGTAGGTGGGCAGGTGACACTCCAAGATGTACAAAGTCCATCCTGCCAAGTTTGTCCACTAATATTTAATATAATTATATGTGCTATGGAAACCTATTTTCACTTTATGAAAGAGTGCAATATTACCTCCCCAATCGTCCACTCGATGTTGCTAATTTTGTTTATTTCACCTATATGTAACAGTGCTACTTTTGACCCGCTTCTATATTAATAATTAAAAAGATCATAGATGTGTACCCGGGGAGGGATCGTTAAAGGCACTAAAAATCTTGCTGTATTTGTTCATCAAACTGACACATGTACAGTGACTATAATAAAGGGGAGCTGCGTGTTGCTCACTCTACCCCCGCCGCCGGACACGCCCCCTACCCCCGCCGCCGGACACGCCTCCTACCCCGGCCGCCGGACACTCCCCTCACCCGTGTGTATCAAACTGAAAATTGCATTTGTTGGTTACAGAGTAAATGTGTTTGGGTCGTGTGTACATATATATTTATTTAAAATTTTCAGGTGGGGGTGCTTTGTAGACTTTCTCTTATATGCAAGTGTTGTTTCAAAACAGTGTAACAAAGGTATAAATTGTCAAGTATGCTGTCGGGTCTGTTGTTTATGTAGAGATAAGGCTTAGAGAACACCTAACTAATACAACTCCACAGTTGGTAGAGAAGGAAGAAGAATCGTAACGTAATGCCACTATGAATGGACACCCTAAAGTTATGATTAAATTTAACTATTTTGCAACAGTGTTAAAACAAATATGAAAACGAAAAAGTTGAGGTTAAGTAGAGAATGATGCAAGAAACACAAATATATTGGCTTGGAAGAATTCGATTACAGATTATTCCTGCATACTTCTTAAGGGAATGATTGTTCTGGTGTTAAGTTTTAATATAAAGCTCATATGTTACTGGGTAGTGATTGATCAACGCTATTAATTAAGAGATATAGATATGTACAGCCTCAAATAATATTGGTCATTGAGGGAACTGATAGAGTAACAGTGTATAGGGTCGACAACACTCTGCAGACCCAGCTGAAAGGAATCTTATGACAGGTAGGGTAGTGCATAAGGTGTTCACGACAGGTGAGGCACATAGGGAGCGCATGATAGGTAAGGCACATAGGGAGCACATAACTGGTGAGGGATTGGTTAGAAAGATTTACAACCGCAAATATGAAGGTGAGAAAGAGAGAGTTTGATTACAACAACAAAAACTGGCACGCCATAAATGTTAATTACTGGTCAAGTACTGAGGTCCGCCTGTGTTACACATGATAGGTAAGAGGAATGATGGAGGATGTGACAGTTGAATCATTTCGTTCATGAGATAACATAAGCATGAATTAATCTGACAGCTCAATTTGCATGCAAACTGAATTAATAATGAAGGATATCAATCATTGGCAAATGTTGAGGACTCACTATACGGTATACGAGGCCACCGCAGTAGTAAGGGCACAAGTGACATTTTTTTTAAATAGAGAAAAAGGCCACATCGTGAAACACCCATCAGCACATTGAGGGGGGGGGGGCGTACCTGCCTTGCTGGTAGTAATTTTTTGGCCATACGACTGGTGTACGCCTTGTCTTCATTACGAAGCCTTTTTACAACATTACTCTTCTACGTGTGAAGCCTGCACTGACGTTTACTGCCCCGTGACGGCCCAGCCTCGGGTTTACTCACAACAGGTGCTGGGTCATCCACATACAACACACTTTGTGATACAAGAAACCTTGCTGACACTTACTGTGGTGGTAACTCAATTTCAGGCGTGGCGGCGTTTGTGCCCTTACTATGTGTGTGCAACATGTGTGTGTGTGCAGATAATGTGTATTTGTTGTTTATTTTGTTTTGTTGTTTTGGACACTTTTCACTAATTTTTCCCCTCTGTCGTTTTTCAATATGCACCTCCTATGGGATGTACCGAACCTTTGATTAGCCTGAAGCGAGAGGAGGAATAAAGATCAGTGATAAAGACACAGTTTTACACTTAAGCATTTTTAGAGTTTATCATATTACCATTTTATAAGTTTATTGCTCTCGTCTTAAAATTTTATAAAAGTTTTACTTCCTCCAGAGCTCGGCAACTGTCATCTTAACTTTCCAAACTATTTTCACCTAAAGAATCTAAACTTTTATATTCACACTTCTTTTCGTATTCTTTCCTCTATTCGTTTTATTTTCTACTTTCGTTAAATGAGTAAAAAAAAACAACTCCATAAATCTCGGTAATAAAACACGTATAATGCATTCCTGTGTACAATATTTATCAACACATTACCACGACAAGTCAAATCAGCTTCTATGTTAAAAGCGTATGATGTTGGATCTCCTTAAAGCTTATTAGTACATTACACAATTCCACTTATCACGAATCACATTAACCTGTTTGTTGACTTTGTTAATCTCTTAATTGGTCATTTTATTTAACCATTTGTTACTGCTAAATTATTCCTAAGTACAATCAGATGTTCATTTGTTTAATCAGATTCTGCAAGGGTTGCAACAGCTCTATGATGATTGGTTCTAGCAAAGTGTTTATCATTATTTGCAATAACTGGAAGTTGCTGTGAGTTCTGTGGGGTAGAACTTTAGTTGGATTAATAATACCAGACCTTAAATTCTATGATCATTGCCCAAAGTTTTCAACAAATAACTAAAGCACAATTTGTTCCTCGTGTGTGTGTGTGTGTGTGTGTGTGTGTGTGTGTGTGAGGGAGATCGGCTCCTAGCAGTGGATCAATAACATGGCAGCATCTGAAGGATAATATCAAACCTGACGAAAAAGAGTTACAATATTTAGGTGACATTTAATATTTCCTGGATATTTACATCACCAAATTCATGACCGGACTATACAGATTAAGAAGACTCTGCAACACAACAGTTATCAGCGACAGACGAACGTTCGCCCACCTTTCGCCCGTCGTTATGTCTATTCTGGTAATGGTTACAGTTGGATCTTTGTGGTTTATTTGTTCATTTACGGTTCCAAAAAAGCAAAAAAA
This sequence comes from Homarus americanus, assembly GCF_018991925.1. Classification (NCBI taxonomy): domain Eukaryota; kingdom Metazoa; phylum Arthropoda; class Malacostraca; order Decapoda; family Nephropidae; genus Homarus; species Homarus americanus. Next base: position 367,911 of record NW_024729998.1, on the reverse strand, counting down.
AAAAGAAACAATAGACCCACATAAGTAAATCGTAATGAAAAATGAGCTGGAAAAACAGAAGATTTTTTGGTGGTGTTGACGGTATTTTGTGAACATATAATTCCGTTTTATAATTGGCTTAAATAATTGGATGCTGGACTGAACTGTAGATTTTCAGTTGTAATGATTATTAGTATAACAAGTAATTCAACCCGTTTTTAGTTAGTAGTAAATATGTTTTGTTTTTTTGTGTATGTAAATGAGTTCCAGTTACCTTTTATTATGCAAGGAATTATTTATAAGATATTTTGGGAATATAATTTACCATATAAGTGTCAACTCATGCTGGGTCATCCATTACTTAAACCAGTGACCTTGACCTTTGTGTTTGTGACCCATAACACATTAACTGAAGGGGGGTGGTTGTTTGAGTCAGTTTTATGCATTAAGCTTAAACAATGTAACTATTCTTATGATACATACATACATACATACATACATACATACATACATACATACATACATTTTGGCTAATCAAGGACGGTAATAGTTGTCATGTTTGTCTTTAATATCCTTGAACTGTAAAAAAAACATCTGTAACCTGCATGTGTATCTACAGTATCACCAAACCACGGCTGATAAGGGCCTGCAGGTGCTCCAGGTCCAGGTGATCATCTCCACGCACCGCCTTGAGCTGACCACGTTTCTTGCTGATGTACAGACATTACCTCTGTTCCACTTACCTCTCCTCCTACTGGTGTGTGTGTGTGTATACGTGTTTGTGTACGAGTTTGTGAGTATGTGTGTACGTGTGTGGGTGTGTACACAGCTCTGAACACACTGGTGATTTCAGGTCACTTAACGCTAGGAAGCCGGTTGTCTGTCTCCAGCACGTAGCCATAAGCAGTTTAAAGATGAATTATTATTATCATATCATTTCCCGCTGCCACCCTCTCTTGCTCCACCTAAGTAAAACGCCCATACGTACTTTATACATAAATTCTCTTAATATATGCTTATTGCTATCAACACCGACAGTTGAGTTAACACGGGGTTTTAAGTTACTTTACCAAGACCTGTGTATTTGGTGACTCTCGTTGTTATTCATCTTCCTCCCCTTCCCGTGTTTCGTATTCTGCTCTCGCTGCCACGCCCACGTATTTCATGTTTTCATTATTCTTGTGTTTGGTATTTTACTGTTTGGTGATTCTGTTCTGTTTTGTTTTGTTTTGTTTTGCTTTTATTGTCGATTTGATTTGATCGTAAGTTTGTTTTTGATCAACTTGTGTGTATTGGTTATTGTTTGTCTCGTCTTACACGCACATACACACACACACACACACACACACACACACACACACACACACACACCATCCTACTATAAACAGAGATACAATCAACTTTAACGTGTACTTACAGTATGATTACAGAAGGATTAACGAACATTAGAAGTTTAAGTTCAGTTAATAACATAATTCTGCGTTTACATCGAAAATTAATGTACCTGACGATGAGTGTCAAGAGAAACATATAACATGATAACAACTGCAACACCGGACAAAAAAAATAGATTAAGGGAATGAAGTAAACCCAATAAACACGAGAATAAGAGATAATAAACACAAACGGGTAAGAGAGACCAACACACGAGAAATGACGAACGTGTGTCACTATAACGTAAAAGGAATTGTAAAATAATGTAATGAAAAATAAGATGTCAAGAGATATACAGCTAATAGGAATATATCTTTAGAATCAACAATCACTGAGATTTTATATATATTTTTAAGACAAGTCCCACAACGGCGAAGAGAGAGAGACACAATAACCTCAGCAATTACTAAAATCCCAACTAACGAGAAACCTATTAACAACAAAGTCACCGCCGAGGAGGTCTCATTAGATACAGCCATCACCACAATCACCAGTAAGGAGGCGACACACTAGTCCTGTCTTCCCTCTTCCTCGACCACCCTCATCACGTCTCTCCTCGCCCTCTCCCTCTCTTCCCGCCTCGACCCTCTTCCTGCTCTTCCCTGTCCTCACCACACCCCCCCCCCTTCATCACGACTCTCCTCCCTTTCACCATGCCTCTCCTTCCCCTCACTTAGCCCCCCCTCACCTCGCCCCCTCACCTGCCCCCTCACCTCGCCCACCCCCCCTCCCCCTCACCTGCCCCCTCACCTCACCTCGCCACTCCACCCACTACCCATAATAACGTTGGTCCTCTGGTGGCTATCATCACTATCACGAGCAGTAACCCCTGATGAGCTCCCCCCACCCCCAAGTGAACCACCAGCACACTCCTGCCTCCAACACCGCTTTAATTGGGCTTATTTGTCCAGAGAGTTTTATCACAGGCAGACAGGGTGAGGTCGTCGGCCGCAGCCTCACTGAGCAGCTTACAAGCTTACACTAAATTATTACCAGCCAACCCACCACCCCCGGACACAGAGTAAGCTGTGGGCTCGGATTTAACTCTACAGTCGCAGGATAAGAGAAACCATTTTGTTGTGTTTTTCTTTTGGTTTTTTTTTTACGTTCTTTGGTTATACGACAAAACATTTAAGACGAATACAAGATTTGAGATGGAAAGAGTGAAAGTTGTTAGTGTGAAAGACATTGTTTAGTAATTTAAAACTGGATGTTGAGAAGAATTTTGCTGTGTATGTTTTGAACGGTCGTGGAATTGTGAATGTAACATAACCAAGAGTAAACAAGAAAAGGGGTAAAACTTTTATATTTTGAGAAACCTTTAGTCTTCACAACAATTTTACTACTTTGTAATATGAAAATAAACCAAAATACGACTATAAACAGACATTCACCACAGTGCCTTTATGTTTCTCTTCCTCGCTCACGGTTTCACAATTAACATTTTTGAGTTCACTCTTGCATACAGCCAACACTAAAGAAATACTCTTATTCTCTTTTAATGTAGATCCGTCAGACCTTTACCCAAATTTACATAATAGGAAACATAATTTAATGTTGGCGCTCACCTTCGTCCTGGCGCCTCCTAGACTACACAAAGAAATATAAAACTGAATATAACATAAGAAAGGTAATTAGTTCGTATCTTGTAATATGTTTAGTTATGGAAGCGACATATTTGTGAAATTAAGTGTTTAATCAGGAAACCTTCATTACATTTGTTGCAGTTTAATCTCTTTGATTTTATCGTTCGTCCAGCGTGGGGTCAGGTCAGGTCAGATCAGGTCAGGTCAGGCCAAGTGCATGTAGCTCCTCATTGCCTGACTCTTTTGTCCACTCCCTCACTTATTTTCTGGGAATCATTTTGACTTTAATCTGCTCCGGGATCCTTATCATTAACACAGTCATTCATAGAGGACTTTACGGGGCTGTTATTTTATGTCTGTCTGTCTTTGTGTCTGTCTGTCTGTCTGTCTGTCTCTGTATTTTTGTCTGTCTGTGTCTCACTCTTATATTGCGCGTAAGTGTGAACCCATTAAGTGATTAGAGATCATTTAACACAGTGTAGTTTACAAGATTGCAGAGTTTGTGACGTCAGCAACAGCACCAACACAGACTGTCAGCACTTTCCATTCTTTTGTTATTCACGGTAAAGAAAGGATCAGTACGAGATAAAGGGTAAAATGTTTCTCTTAAAAGTTAGACTTGAGAATCAGTCGAGTAGCGAGAGTGACACTCCATGCCAGGAATTTCTTCGGAGAAAAGGTTTGGTGACAAATTCCGGACACAATCTGTTTCGTGATGACCTTCGTGGAGGAATGTACGAAGGAGGTACTTTATATAGCGTTGGGTACCCGTCTGAGGTGGCATTAGGAACAGCTAGATATAAATGGATATAAATCAATAAAATGAGATTGTCAACTGCTATGATCAAACAATAAAATGCTCTTTTACCAACTGAAATAAAACGAAATGAGTCTGCGCATGCTGGACCACTGGTGGCAGTTACCAGACAGGGAGTATCCGTGATTTCTTGAACACTAGAGGCACCAGGCAGGCTTGGGAGTTGCAGAGCGTATAGACAGCGGGTGTTACCAGCCAGAATCTGATTGTCTGCACTTTGAACAATAAGGGCAGCGACCAGACTGGAAGAGTCGAGTGCAAGGAGTGATGGTGGCAGTAACCAGACGGAGACGGTCCGGTCCGGGACAATGGCAGCCGTAACCAGAAGTGGAGGGTCCACAGTGCTCGCTCATAAATGGCCCCCGGGGGACATTTGGCGGGCAATAAAAAGGCTGATTCTGAATAATAAAACGCGGTTACGTCCGTTTTGTACGTGTGGGGTCAATCACAGCGTGACGGTCGAGCTTTATTGATATTGTTACGTGGTCCTTTTCAGTTCGCGATCTGATATTCATAGTTTCGTTTAACTTTTGGAACTACTATTTAGCTCAGCTCTATTTCATCATTTTATGTTGTTTAATTTAGCGACGATGGTAAAAATACATGTTAGTGACTTTGACTTGTCCCTGTCTCGCCGCCACGGTGTGATACCCTGACCTTCCTGTCATTGTTGTCTGCTGTTGTGTCCTGCAGCTGTGCTAAGTTTCGAGCTGTGTGGATTATGTTGATCTTATATAACAAAAGAAAAGCGATACCAGACCTATAGAGTTGTACTAAATCTCAAACTGCCTCTCAAGGGCGTGGAGCCTACAGTACTGCACCCTGGTTGTTTGTGTAATGTCTTCAACTTCCTCTATATTGTTCACCTAAAGCTTTATAGAAATACCTGAGGACTTTTCTTACATTTAGTTTCCTTTTTATCAATTAACGTAACATTTACCATATTGAAACTAATAACTTCCCGTTTCTCTTTCGAACCAACGATCTCTAAAGACATGAGGTGAGTAAAGTATCCACTCAGCTACGTAATCTGACCAAGTATAGATAATATAAAACACAGATCAAGTAAATTACTGTTTATCAACATTAATTAATATTTTCTTTTGCATTATTTTTGGGGACCCAGATTATATTAAATTTAAACCATCTTCAAATCCTCTTCTGACTTGCGGCAGTAGCCATTTGTCATTCCATTTCCATCAGTCTTTGTGTGTCTTAGCTACAGGTATCATGTTTCTCATTAGCTTTCTCATTCATCATTTCACAGCAGCTCCTCAACGTCTTGCTATTAATGTCACAGACTCATTCTTTTAGTTTCTCTTAACTATTTTATTTCTCTTTCTCGTTTCTCATCTTTCATTGTCAACGTCAGTCTGATTCTCTCTCTCTCTCTCTCTCTCTCTCTCATAATTACTGCACGTCAACAAATAGGTCTTCTTCTTACACGTGTTCTAGGTTACTACACACAATAATTAAAGTATAGAGAGATACATCCCCTGGTTGGTAAAGATAGGTACAGGTTTGACGAGTATGGCAACACTAATAAGGAGTTTGCGGTTAGGTTGGTACCCCTCACACATACTGACGTAGTGTGACCCCTTAAAAAAAAGGGCCATGATAGTCGTTGTTTGTACCGGGATGTGACGCCACTCGAATGTTGTTTTTTTTTCAATATTTCAGTATATTTTTCTATAAAGGGAAAATATGTTCTCGAGGTAGAAGTATCAGTTTCTTGTGGCATTACTTTGGCTTGCTGTTTTAACACACATCTCCTGGGCCGAGTTTTGGTGAGAGTAAAACCAGCAATAACATTAGCTCTGGGTACACCTTCTGATCCCGTCTCTCTACCTCACGACAACATGGCTACTGTGTTTCTAGGTGAAGGTCAGCATAACATGAAGATGATTGAGTGAGTTTAGAACGACGTCTTTAATTGCTTGTTTAGGTTCATGCGTGAGTTAGATTGATTATGGAGGAACAACTGATGATGGCAATTTTACCTTGAGAAGAATTTATAGTGTATGAGTTGGTTCAGTAAGAAGAACAAGATTAGATAAGTCAGTCTTAAGATTGTGTAAATAACGATATTGACTGACTGAGGGACTGACTGACTGACTGACTGACTCGCTGGTATCAAACTATCTATCCATCAACATCTTCAAAAATGTGTGATACTGAATTGGTAAACGTTTTAAATTTTTTTATGGCAAACACGAATGAAAGTGAGGTAGGTACTCGAATGCTCATTTGATAATTAAATCTCCAATTACCCTTTTTTTTATTCACATAAAACGAAGTATTATAATAGTCTTTGATGCTCTACGCTTTTATTCTCCTCCCAGGTATAAATTTCAAAAGCCAAAAAAATGCAATACAATACTCCATTAAAAAAAAAGTAATAGTTCTTATGAAAAACTATATTCATCCAATTAAGACCTGAAAAGGGACACTATTTTTATTTTATTTTTTTTTTTTTACAGAATCAATATAAATGAATACGGATCACCTTGCCGGATTATCCTATAGAGATTAGTTTTAATCCGTTGTTACACTATTTTCATTGTTATCAGCTATAGTTAAAAATAATTGTTTTTCTTAAGTAAAAACGTATTTCACTGTGCATGTTGCGTTTCCTATATGGGAGTCACGTAGTTCTATATATATATATGGTAATATTTCATATATAAAGAGTCACATATATTGTAGTTTTTCACATGTTTTAATCCTATATATAATGTCCTCTATATACTGTATATATATATTGTTAGGTGTCAAAGGGGTAAGAGCTCGTAACAAACAAAAAGTGAAGGTATTTAAAGAGAATTACAATATATGGTTCTTAAATTTGTATCGAGAACAACTCCAACTACGGTGTAACGTAGGGATTAAGTGCAGCCCATTGTAATAAATGAATACTTGATGATTGGTGTAAAGAAACTTAAATAAAAAGTATAACTATATTTACAAATGCTTACCACTAGTAACAGAGACATAATGCTAATCACATAAACATACTAGATTACTTTAAGGTTGCCAATATCACTGACTGCTAAATCAATACACGATTCAAGAACAGAAATACATAAAACACTAAATACAGCCAGCCAGCCTCAACAATGAATACCATGAGTACATCACCCGCTCGACCGAAGACAGAAGTCAACTGACAACACAGGCTAGTCTAAAGGTCCAGAGGTTACCCAAGATTGTGCCCAAACTCCAAGCCGGCTCTAAAACTCTCGGCTTTTATGGGTTACTGACTTTAATAATATAACTATTCACACACAAAACAAAACAATGTAATATTAGTCTGGAAAAATATAAAATTATACAATATATATATATACACGAGGTACGATAATCTCTCACCATATACGATAGCTCCCCCCCCCCCTCACACACACACACACACACATACAGAAGTATCTCTCACAAATATACAAAACCACATACCAACGGGTTGTAACAGTGCCGTGAAAAACATGCTGCTGACACCTACACCACATAAATTCCTGATCAGTGGAGGGGTGTGTTTAATGTATGTTGCCACGCCAAGCGCTCAAAAATTGTAGTTCGCTATTTTTTCATGTTACATCCACCACGAGAAATTTATTATCCAGGTTTTCGTTTTTTTTGGTGTTCACTTGTGTTCGTTTTCGTCGGTCTTGTGTTATTGTTTTAAAAAGGTGGAATTTGTTCTGTTTTGATCTATTTCCTTGGTGTATTTAAAGATAGATTTAAATCTCTGGTTTTGTTATTGTGGTGATTTAGTGTCATTTAATTGTTTATCTATCTATCTATCTATTTTTATCGTTATTTCCTTTAGTTTTCACCGGCAGCTTCTTCCTATTACCTGACCAACCAAATCCCGCCACAGTCAGTATGTAAATCATAAATAGAAAATCTATAAAAGTAGAAGAATTTCCCCTGGGCATTATTCTCCCCATGGGTCTGTTCTCTCATTGGAAAGTCAAAAGATGAAATGAGGAAAAAAAAATCTTCATTTTTTTTTTTTTTTTTGAAAAGAGTGAAATTCATTTGAATTTTAATTGGTATTTCCTCCCTCCTTCCGCCCACGGAATTAATTAATTTAGTGTTGAATTCAGGTGTGATTTTAGTGCATATGTAAAAATTGTGATGATTAAAAGCAGCAGCCAGTATGATGATCATCCGAAATAACCAGAAATGTTGTCATATTTTTGGTAGAGCTTCATGGTGTCTTGTATGATGAGCGATAATGAGGAGAATTACTCAAATATTAATCTTTCTTTGTTACCCTCTGATCAGTTTTAGCCAGAGGGTATTGTCATCAACCGTCGTGTGTCAGTCTTTAGTGTTGTCCTGAAAGTTGTCAGCACAATTCCTATATTTTAGAAAGGATCGATTTAAAACCTCTTAAGCATTATTACTGAAGAGATGATTAATCGAATAGCAATATTTATCTTGTGGACATTGTGGAGGCCGTAGAACGATCCCCTGATCAGAAGGAAGTGTGATCACAAATATTACCACAAACACTGTCTCTTTCATGTTATGTAAAAACCTGCGCAGATTCTTTACCTCTACCAAATATGACGGGAAATTAATCAAGGCTTGGAAATATACTCACAATATAACCAACTCAACAAAAATAAAATAAACAAGGCAGCTTAGAATATAAAACTCATAATGGAGTATATAAGTGGATTGTAGAGAAGCAGCATGGAACTTAAGTGGAGGGAGAAACACGGATTTAAACGGAGAACGCTACTTTACTTCCTCTGTTGTGGGGTTATGTTTCAGTGTTCACAAATCGCTGTTAGCACCTGAACAGTTTTTGCTGACTACTTTTACACCATGTGATTGATGTTTTGTTTCATATAGAGAAGTTCTAGTTGTTTTACGGTTGTGGAATTAAGAAATATTTCAAGTTTTCCGACGAGCTGGTGGCAATAAAGTGTTAGGAAGGCTGTGTAGTGCGGTTGGAAGGTGACGAAGTATAATGTTACAGTCGACTGAAGTGGTAAGGGGTTTTGAGCCACTGAAGCTCGCAAAGTTTCATCGCTTGTGCTACATGAAGCCTTTGTATGAACGATTTGCAGAATGACGGTGCTAGTGCTTCCTAAACGACGATTTTTCTTGACATGAATACAAATGCTTTTAGTTTTATTATGAACAAGTAGTGATTAATACTGAATAGTTAAAAATATAACAAACTAAATAATGTTACGAGTAAATAGAAACTCACCTGTGTTACCTGGTCAGGAAGACACATATCAGCCTCCCAGACCTTCCCTCAACCACGATCGTCCTGTTACATTTTAGATCGTCATCAAGATTTCCTTTTCCTCGTCAAGGTGGTCCAGTCATTTAAATTTCTCTCAGATGTGAAGGCTTGAACACTACCGAGTCGAGGTGTCCAAGTTTATATATAATGTATATATAGCATGTATATATACTATTCTACGACTGTTTATATAGTAAGTCTTTCCACTTTACCATCCTCGTCTTGTGTCTAGTTTGAGAGAATCACTGCATCATTATTCAAGCGAGAGATCCTATTGACGTCAACTTATATCACTTTTCATGTGTTATTTTGATGCTTATGGTTAATAATAGCATCTAACTCCCTCAAAGGATACCAGAGAGTGAGCGACTCATGCTAACAGAAGGTTCATTGAACACTTGGTGGGTGGAATGTGTGTCAAACCCTTACCGAACTTCTCTCTGTATATCATCGGTCAATAACCAGATGTGTGTATTTTTATTCCCTCTGTACCGTCCTCGCCATTACCATCAGTCTTATACCTGGAGTACAGGAGAAATTTTACCTGTGGGAGATAATGAATTTAAACTCGGTGATCAATTCGTGTCATAAAGCAATGGTTATGAGTTATGAAGTTTGAACTAAGTATTGCTGTAAACCTTGGTCGAATATTGCCTTGTCTCATAACAGTATCCTCAGTAATAGTCAATGATAATAAAGATAATAACAAGATTGATAAAAATAAATAGATTATAATTAAACCAGATACTATTGATAATAGTTTTAATAATAAGACTAATGAAAGGAAACAGACATAGGAGACATATATGTATCGTGTACACTTAGCCATGAGACATCCATAGCTTCCTCTACAACAGAAAGTTCAAACTCCTTATAGTATTTAATATGTAATTGATAAACAGCTTCTATTTTGAATGAATATGTACCTGTAGTCAGTTCTTCTAGCTGTGATTAAATCCCACAGCTATGATTTGTATCAATACACTGAATATACAGCTGTGGTCACTATACATACTGGTCACTGTATACACCATAACACGAATGATTCACTCTAGGTACCATATTCGTTTAATTGCAATAATGTTTAATCTTGTAAAAAAAATTATCAGTGATGTTCATATTACATTCAGTCCACAAATTGCTTTCAAACTAATTAAAGGTATCATAGCTTTGTTTTCAATTAGTGGCGCTGTTAAACAAAATTCAAATGATTGTATTATTCGTTAAACCTATTGTTATGTATTTTCAACTGATGTTTTTGTGTGTTTTATTTTTTTTAATTTAGTTTCGATTCTATTCTTTGTGGGGATTAATGAATTTAACCCGTATTTAATTTACCTACTTAGTTTTGGTTTGTTGATTGATTGAAAAAATAAAATAATATTCTCGATTTTTATGATATTGTTGATGTGCTTTTAGTATTTATATTATGTTTATATTATGATACGGTCATTAGCTAGTTTAATGTTTAATGAGGGAATGTTTTGTTTTCACTCACTCACTCAATATTTCGATGACAGTAATTAACAACTAATACTTCATTAATTCCTACAAGAAACACACTCCTCGCTAATACATTAATAATACAACTAAATATATATCAGTATAATCAAATATAAACTAACGCAAATCACCTACTGTAATAACCCTCCCCCCTAAAAAAAAAAAATATTATGTATTTTGTGTTCATTAGGCTGATGGGTTAATTTCCACAAATCATGAAGCCATTAGTAGGAATGACATCCGCTGGATAAAATGTGATTTGGAGGTTTGTAACGAGGAAATGAGGGCGATAAGTAGAGGAAATAATGAGGGAGAGGGAGAGGAGAAGACAAGGAAAGGGAGTGGGGGAGAATGGAGGAATGAAAGACAAAGAGATAGAGAGGGATAGAAAAGGAAAGAGGGTGGGAAATAGAGAGGGGGAGATAAAGCTTGTGTGGGGGGGAATTAGAGAGAGAGAGAGAGGGGGGGGGTAGAAAAGGAAAGAAAGGATGGGGAGAGAGAGAAAGAGAGTAACCACAACAGGAAGAGACGTAAGAGGAAATAATTGTAAATGCTAATACATAATAAAGATATAAATAAGAAAGAAGGGATAAAAAAAACACACAAAAACATTAAATGGGAGAGAAAAATTAATTAACCACAAAAATAAATAAAATAAAACAATAATTACAAAAACACAGACACGATATTGAGGAATTTTATCTGTACAGGAGAATATTAATGAAGGTTTTTTTTTATTTATTTTTTCAATGCCAAGGCAAAAATTTTACATATATTTTTCTTTTTATCCAGAAATATCAAACAATATAATTAAATCTGAAGGTCAGATTATGGATTTTGTGTCACGGTATAAAAAAAAAAAGACCAACATATTAAATGACTTTCAATTTCAGTCTAAATTTCGTTATTGACCAAATTTATGTAAATAGATAATGTTGAATTTTTTTTGTGTGTATGTTTTTATACCAGTGTAAACGTAAAGCTATGATTAGAATGATAGTTTGACTAGTTTCATATATTTTTAACTTAGCTGTGTTAAATAATTCTGGGCTTGGAACGTTTGGGCGATAAGGTTGAAATACTCACTTTTTAACCAGGAAATAATGTCACAGGTTCCAAGTATCGTAACGCTCTCAACACCTCTAATGGTATAACATTGTATACAGTTTGTGAAATAATGTCAATATATCTTTCTTTTATATCTGAGACCGAGGAAATGATCGTGATATACCTGATACTGTACCTTGTGTAGTGTTGTAGGTAGCCAGGTAACTGACTGACTGACTATTCAGGTGTGTCCTAATCCAAGGCCAAGCTGATCTCACCATAAAGAATAGCGATAAGTGCGTGATTACTCTTATCAAATATTTTATTCCTTTTTAGAATATTGAAGAAAGATTTGTTTACTTCTAGAGCGATGTATATAAGTTTTGTGTTCCAGCTGTAGTAATCTCACACGGTCCACACACCAAAGCCTTGTATTCTTGGGTAATGTTAATTTGCGCTATTACACATGAGGAAAATAGTTTAGCTAACATGTGGTCCAGTAGCGATGCATCAAGACAAAAAAAAAATCTTATATTCGTATTCCACTTAATACAGGATTTACATAAATAAAATTACGAAATTGTAATTAATTTCACGTTCAAAAAAATTATGCTTGATATTAATACAATGTTAATTATAAGTTTCATTTCTAATTATAATTACCCCTTCAACTTAGGAGTGACAGAAACGCAAATCTGGTTAAAGTTCACATATGGTCATCTGTTTCACATCACACATACACACGGCCCTCCCACCACATGACACCGTGTACACATACCATAACGCTATCACTTACATAAGGCTCCTGCAACTACGGGAACGAGTCCTAACGAGCTAATTCAATAACTTCTAGCGTGATTTTAATATTTGTTATTGTATTGATTTAAGTGTTCAGTCATTTATAACCTTTTCGCCCTGATAACGAGAGAAAACATTGAACGAAAGAGTCACCGAACAAGTATAGTGAGCTTAACTTCTACACTACTGTTTTAGTCTTTGAAACTTAACTCCTGATCTGGAATGGTGAAGAGATATTTAACTGTCGTCCAACTCACTCACTCTGTTAACTACAGCAGCCAGTATAAAAGAATATTGAAGGACACTTTCAAGGCTAAATTATGCAATTAACTTTTTACTGCTGAAGAAAAGTTGTTTATTGTATTAACTTTTCTGCTATATCGTTTTATTTTTCTTTAGTGTTTAACGATGAATTTAAACGTAATGTGACAACAAGGAAAACACACACACGTACACACATATTTAAACACACACACACACACACACACACACACAGAGCACAACACAAAACTAAAGGGAAACGGAGAAGTTGCCAAGGCCAGAAGTCTCTGAGGAGTCCCTAGTATAATTACACATCAGACAATCTGTGTATAAATATCACATATTGCGTTGGTTATCACCCTCGAGCGGCCGACCAGGGAGAGTGTATGTGTAGCGGGGTGTAAAGCGGGCTGGGTGTATCCGCTACACTCTCACATAAGGGTGTATCCCCCCCCCCCCCACTATCTCTCCTATCATAGCTTAAATAACCTCGTAGTTTTAAGGACGAGTAGAATGTTGTTGTTTTGGATGTGTGTGTGTGTGTGTGTGTGTGTGTGTGTGTGTGTGTGTGTGTGGATTGCCTTGCCTTGGTTCTTCTCTAACTTACATTTGATAACTTCATGTGTTGAGAAAAAAAATGGACTTTATAAATTTATTTTAATAACTTGTCGAAAATGCCGTAGTTTATTGGGGTCTGTTGCTGCCTCGAATATTGGATATTGAGTGCAGGTAATTTGGGTCACTTTTCTTATTTATTTATATATTTTTTTTTATATAATTATTCAAAGGTGTATAAGCGTCTCATGGTGTAAAGCGTGTAAGAATCTTTATTTACTGCCTAGTTATATTTCTGTGTATTTTGTTTAAACACATACGCACATACATAAACACACACATACGCATAAGTTCATCTGAGAGGTCCCATAAATTTTCCTTTGAAGTTTCTTAATGTAGTTCCTCTGCCTATTAAAACTAATTTACACCTTGGACTATATAGCACCTGTGTTCAATTCCGTGTGTTTACTGCGTCATGTAACCTCCTTTAGGTCATAACATTGTCTTCATTCTCCGGCAGCGATATTTTGGCTATGTAACCTTAACCTTGTTCTTTTTTTTATTATTTTTAAAAGCATAATTATCCGCCTATCTTTAGCTGTGATATTTTTACTGTTTTACAAAGTTCATCGTATTTTAGGAAGAAAAATCCTCACTACTTTTACTTTCTTCTTTTACTATTTTTTTTATTAGATTTTCAGACATATTTTATTTTCCTAATTTTATTTTATTGGTTATTTTACAGTTTGTTTGCTACTGTCTATGCGGTCCTTAACCCATTATAGAGTGGTGTCGCTTTTTGGTATTTTTATACATGATAACGCCAGGTGATTTTATTTACCTGAGGGAAACTATTGAACTCTAAAGCGTTAAAACATTTCGCTACATATTTATTTATTCTGCTCAGGTCAGCTTCAGTAAAGTCCCGTAATGTAAATAATAATGTGTTGTTTAGTTTAATTCTGAATTAGGTTGAATATTTTCAGACTCTTATTCAAGTGAAGAGAATTTTCCCTTGTTTTGAAAAGAATTGATCATATTGTTTAAACTCAGTATCAATAAATGGTCTTCACTATATTATAATTTTCAGCAGCATGTAAGGTTTATTCTATTACCTGAGCGAAACTGTTTTAAAATATGGCGTTCAATTTCTGTTTATTTATAACCAAGAACATTATTTGTCACCGAGAATAATGACGTAATTCATAGTGATTCATAAATAAAAAAAGAAAAAAAAAGAAGGTAAACTACTTATTCAATGAGCAAGAGTGTGAGTTAATAGTATACACAAACTTACCCGGAAATCAGCCATTACTTCCTGCCTCCCCCCCAGCAGCTGAACCAAACAGCAGTAAACTCGCCTAGAACACCTCGCAGCTCGCCATCCAGAATCAGAACTGATGGTCGGGCTACCACTTACAGCAGCCATTTACCTCTCCCACTTCATTCTCATTTGCAAAACACCGACCACTTCCTCCTGCCGCGGCTATTGGAACTTCAGCGTCAATGTCCTCAACCTAACCTCCCCCAAGAACCCTCCTCCCCTCCCCTCTCCCCAACAGTGATGCCATAACCTGTCTCATGCCATGTTTACCAAATCAATGTTTTCAGAGGATAAACACTTGAGAGATTTAAGTTGATAGCATCGCATATATAAGATAATGATTATAGAAATAAAAAGTTTGTACGTGTTTATGACGCTCTGGGGATAGGGGGTGGGGGTTGGAATGCTAAAAGTTGTGTGTGTTTCGAAATATAGCGAGAGGAGTGGAGTATCTGGTAACACTGATCGGGGTGAAGCGTCGTCTCAAAGGCAAAAACAAGTTGATGTACGCGTAATGGTGGTGCTACAGGAAGGGTGAGAGGCTGCAAGAGGAGGCTGCCTTCGAGAAAAAGAGAGGAGAAAATAACCAAGTATAATAAAAATGATGAAAACAAAATGGAAGTAAGAGAGTGTGGAGACGCAATGGAACTGAAAGAAAGGATGAAAAGATTTTGTCACAACATAAAATGGAAATGTGGTAAGAGAAAGAGAGAAAGAAGATTTGAGACGATGATAACCGATAGATAACTGGAGAAAAATAGAGAGAAGATTTAGACTAAGGTAAATGAGATGACGTGTGTCAATGACCATATCACTACATTATGATCATCAACAAGAAACCACTTGTGGTCACCTGTACAGAGTTTCATATTGCTAATGATCTGTTAATTACCACTTAATTCCAGCCCCAAATTATTCTTATAATGACATTTATGCCTTCGGTCTAGCCAAGATTTATATCGAGAGTATTATCTGGGTAGTAAATTTAATAAACTAAAATATTTCACCCCAAAAATATGAATAGCGTTTGAAAAACAAATGAACGAAATAAAGCGACATGACATCTTGAAAAAGACTAATGATGATGAAAGGAAAGAGAGAAGAAGAAAGTTGGATGAACATAAGTAAAGAGAAATATGATGATGGACACCCAGGGATTAAGACGAAGCACTTGAGTTACCGCCCGACACAACCCCTGATGACCTTAACATGAGTGTTGTGGAGTCCAGCATCACTCCCCTCCTCTGATGACTTACTGCCCCGTCCACACGCCAGCCTCTGTCTCTGCCACGTCCACACGCCAGCACCTGTCTCTGCCACGTCTACACGCCAGCCTCTGTCTCTGCCACGTCCACACGCCAGCCTGTCTCTGCCGTCCACACGCCAGCACCTGTCTGCCCGTCCACCGCCAGCCTCTGTCTCCCGTCCGCCAGCCTCTGTCTCTGCCACGTTCACACGCCAGCACCTGTCTGCCGTCCACGCCAGCCTCTGTCTCTGCCACGTCCACGCCAGCACCTGTCTCTGCCACGTCCGCCAGCCTCTGTCTCTGCCGTCCACACGCCAGCCTCTGTCTCTGCCACGTTCACACGCCAGCACCTGTCTCTGCCGTTCACACGCCAGCACCTGTCTCTGCCGTCCACGCCAGCCTCTGTCTCTGCCACGTTCACACGCCAGCACCTGTCTCTGCCACGTTCACACGCCAGCACCTGTCTCTGCCGTCCACACGCCAGCACCTGTCTCTGCGTTCACGCCAGCACCTGTCTGCCGTTACGCCAGCACCTGTCTCTCCACGTCCACCGCCAGCACCTGTCTCTGCCACGTTACGCCAGCACCTGTCTCTGCCACGTTCACACGCCAGCACCTGTCTCTGCCACGTTCACGCCAGCACCTGTCTCTGCCGTTCACACGCCAGCACCTGTCTGCCACGTCCACACGCCAGCACCTGTCTCTGCCACGTTCACACGCCAGCACCTGTCTCTGCCACGTTCACACGCCAGCACCTGTCTCTGCCAGTCCACACGCCAGCACCTGTCTCTGCCACGTTCACACGCCAGCACCTGTCTCTGCCACGTTCACACGCCAGCACCTGTCTGCCACGTTCACGCGCCAGCACCTGTCTCTGCCATTGCCCACACGCCAGCACCCTCTGTCCACACGCCAGCTCTGTCTCTGCCACGTCCACGCTGTCTCTGCCCACGCCAGCACCGTCTCTGCCACGTCCACACGCGCACCTGTCTCTGCCACGTTCACAGCACCTGTCTCTGCCGTCACACGCCAGCACCTGTCTCTGCCGTGCTGCCACGTTCACACGCCAGCACCTGTCTCTGCCACGTTCACTCCGTTCTGTCCCACGTTCACGCACACTGTCTCTGCCACGTTCACACGCCAGCACCTGTCTCTGCCACGTTCACACGCCAGCACCTGTTCTGCCACGTTCCACGCCAGCACCTGTCTCTGCCACGTTCACACGCCAGCACCTGTCTCTGCCACGTTCACACGCCAGCCTCTGTCTCTGCCACGTCCACACGCCAGCACCCGTCTCGCCACGTTCACACGCCAGCACCTGTCTCTGCCACGTCCACACGCCAGCCAGCACACTGTCTCTGCCACGTTCACACGCCAGCACCTCTCCCTGCCACGTTCACACGCCAGCACCTGTCTCTGCTGCCACGTCTCACACGTCACCAGCCTCTGTCTCTGCCACGTTCACACGCCAGCACCTGTCTCTGCCACGTTCACGCCAGCACCTGTCTCTGCCACACGTCCACACGCCAGCCTCTGTCTCTGCCACGTTCACACGCCAGCACCTGTCTCTGCCACGTTCACACGCCAGCACCTGTCTCTGCCACGTCCACACGCCAGCACCTGTCTGCCACGTCCTGCCAGCGTTCACACGCCAGCACCTGTCTCTGCCACGTCCACACGCCAGCACCTGTCTCTGCCACGTTCACACGCCAGCACCTGTCTCTCGCCACGTCCACACGCCAGCGTCCACGCCAGCACCGTCTGCCACGTCCACACGCCAGCACCTGTCTCTGCCACGTTCACACGCCAGCACCTGTCTCGCCAGCACACTGTCTGCCACACGCCAGCACCTGTCTCTGCCACGTCACGCCAGCACCCTCACCACATCACGCCAGCCTCTGTCTCTGCCACGTTCACACGCCAGCACCTGTCTCTGCCACGTCCACACGCCAGCACCTGTCTCTGCCACGTCCACACGCCAGCCTCTGTCTCTGCCACACGTTCACACGCCAGCACCTGTCTCTGCCACGTCCACACGCCAGCACCTGTCTCTGCCACGTCCACACGCCAGCTAGTAAAACTGGGATATCAGATACTAATATTTCTCATTAGTGGGACTCCATACATGGTCATTGAAATATAATGACCAACCTTTAGATGATTATGTATTAAAATCTGGTCATTTCTTCTCGGCGAATCTCTCTAAATATTATGAGAAAATTAAGTTGTAAAATAAAAGGGTCCCACTAGATTTATAAGAGGCGGCACTTGAGAGTTTGTCTTACAGAACCTTGTTGACATTTACCTGAGTGTCGGGCAGCCCAGTGCCATACACTCTTGGGATGTTATTAAGTAACCAGTCTACAGTGTCTGGCAGGATATAACTACAACTAATATATCAAGAATACTGTAATAAGAGAAAAACCTCCCGGTAACCAAGCCCTGTATAATACTTACGTTCATATATAACCATAATTTGAATTCCCATCAACAGGTGTTGCTAGTAAGTAAAGGAGTGTAATATCTCCGTGTACATAATCCCTATAGAGGCCCTTTGTGTAGCGCGTGCATTCAAAATACTAAAATACTCTTAAAAACACACGGACACATAAACAAAAAATACTACATAACAAAATAATCACAGAAGAAAACGTAAAGATTGAGACAGGAGAAAAAACACTAACGAGAGGGGTGGGGTGGGTGGTAGACAGCGGTAGAAGCACGGCCGGATACCACAAATGGGTGTTGACCGCGCGTTACGGTCCACTCTTGAGCTACTAATGGTGGCAGCGTGTGGGTCGACCTCTTAAGAACCTGACGGAAGCTGTTTGTGATCATTAATTCCTCCCAACCGCGCCATCTAAGTCATGCTGCTGAATTTACTGCCCGGAGGATGCAATTATGGGGGTTTTTTTTTCCTTCAGCCAAGAGCTCTGGTGTCTCCTCTAGCCTAATGATGTTGGGGTCATCCAAGCAGTCACAACATTAAGTTATATGGTCGTACTAGGCGCTCTATCATATGTCTGATGATTCTAACAACATTGATGATAATAATAATAATAAATATATTAATCGGCAATAATAATAATAAAGTGACAAAGGAAGTCAATCGTACATTAAGAGTATATAGATGATCGCTGGTTTAAGATGGTGTGCTACAACACGGTGCCATATTCACCTCAACTTTTCATGATGTGATCGTAGGTGTGATTCATGAAGGTTTAACACGACTTATATTGATGCTCGTCAGCCAAACGAAAGTGGTTTAAAGTGGCCGCCATTGATATTTAAACCAGTTTCACCGCAGTTCAGGGACTTGAAAAAGTTTTTATTTTCGATACTTTTGTAAAGACTTGTAGAGAAATGGTGTTACTCTCGTGGAGGTGTTTTATATGTGAAATTATATAACTTTTTAGACAGAATTATTAGGGCAAAGAACATTTTTTTTCTCCATATTATCTCTACCATTTATCATGTGTTTGGTCGGTCGATCTGATCAGTCTTACTCTGTTGAACTTTTGACTTGATTTTTCAGTGTTAGTACAGGAGGAAATCAGAGTACTGTACCTAGACAATACCTTCCATGTTTGCTTGAGTCACACTGGGTTGTACTCTCCATACATACGACCCGATGGGGAGTTTGTCGTGTTAGCTTCCTTCCCGTAATATATCATAACTCTGGTACATAAACTTAACTATATTACATATTATTTAACTTCTCTCACAATAGCTTTTATAATATGTCTGTATATTATAACTTCTTCCAGACATATTTTGATGTCATCTTTAAAACAGTCTTGTAAAAATTAAAGCAGAAGTTAAGAGGAGAGTAAGTCGAGTTCTTGATAGGTTGATTTTACGTGGAATTCGTCTAATTTTCCTTAATTTTGCTGACAAGGGAAAGTTAAGAGAAAAATGAACAAAAGTTACCTCAATTCACCCCCCAAAAAATGAATGAATATAATTGTTTTATGATAGTGTAAGTGACTAAAGAAACTTACAGGAAAACACACACACACACACACACACACACACACACACACACACACACACACACACACACACACACACACACTAGACATTATGCACACGAGATCCAGTAAGCCAAAACAACATCTCACACCACCACCACCAACAGGCAACTAGTCATATACACCACACCTCCGGCAGGGCATATTTTTCATCTCCACTTCACTCTGCCTTGAGAGAGAGATAATGCGTATGCTCACACACCTCATACAGGCTCTCTGCATTTAGATTATATTCTGTTGTGGTGGAGTGTTGTTTTGTGTTTCACGATGTGGCAGTATTTTGGCACGACTGCTCTTCACTACCCGTGCCACCTCGGTATAACCTACAGTCAAGGGTGATAGGTGGTGTGGTGTGGTGTGGTGTGGTGTGCTGGGTGTGGTGTGGTGTGGTGTGGTGACTCTTTATTGAGGTGAGTTTAGACCTGTGCTTATTGAGATGTTGAATACAGACCTGTCCACAGTTAGATGCGAAAATTACTGCAAATCCTTGTGGTAAAGAGAGAGAGAGAGAGAGAGAGAGAGAGAGAGAGAGAGAGAGAGAGAGAGAGAGAGAGAGAGAGAGAGA
>NW_024729998.1:320000-342500 GCF_018991925.1 Homarus americanus | reverse complement strand
TAACCAAGAGGTAGCATTAAAAGAGTGATATTTACTTTCACTTAAAAAATACAAAGAATTTAAAATGGTTTTATGAAATAATTAAAAATGATGTTATGGACTTACTTTGCATATTGGTAAGTTTCAACAGTACCGAAGAAAATAGTATTATTTAATATTATCCAGTGGTCGCGATGAAAACTTGCAAATGGTTTCGAAAATTGTGAATGTGATCGGACTCGTGAAGATACTAGTCGTGACAAAATCTTTATCAACGAGGGTTTATGGGTTTGTGTATAAGCCTTTGATAGTTCGTAGATCTTCCTCCATGATAATCTAGATAGTCTACATTTTTGTGTGATTTACTTAAATGTTTATTATATGGGAATTATTTCACGTTGTAAGCCATTTATCGGTGATTTGTGCACATGAATGAAATATAAAGGACATATGAGTCTCCCTGTTGTGTAGTTTGCCATTTTCTACAATTGAATCACAAATTACAGACCATAAATCACTATATCAGATAAGAGTAGATTATCTCATACTTCATAATAATCTTCCACAAGTCTTTGAATATTAATGAAGTATCCATAAATAAATAGTCATTTGTCACAATATACTGTAACTCTTGGCAGTCTACTCTCAAATCACTTACACGGTGACCACAAACTACTAGTAATATTCTTCACAATAAGTTATCTCCTTAATACGAATGGTTTAGTTCGTCAAATATGTCTGCTTGTCTGTCTTAGTAGGCCTCAATCTAACCATTATAATTGGTGGACAGTCCTAATGGTTCCCAGTCATAATGGGTCCCAGTCATAATGGGTCCCAGTCATAATGGGTCCCAGTCATAATGGGTCCCAGTCATAATGCACCTCAGTCATAATGGGCCTCAGTTATGGTGATTTGATTAAGTTAGTTTGAAAATTATTAGACTGGAAGCTCTTAAACTTCCCGATATGCAAATTACTATAACATCTCGGCAAGTAAATCCCGCTCTTACTTCCTGACAAGTCGTCAAAATTATACACATAACCTTCGTTGTCGCCTGTGGAAGGAGGTCATACAGGCCTGCCAGTCTTTGTCGAAAATTTTGGGTCGTGAGTGATGTTTCTGGAGGCATAGATGGGTTGCGAGGTGTGATGGCAATGACTTGTTGATCTTGATGTAGAATTGATCGTAACTTGTGAACGTGTCTTGTGGTTTGAAAGAAAAAAATAATCACTGTTTTGGTGAGTTATGTTACGTTTTGAGGGGAGAGGGGGGGGGAATTTGTATATTTTTTTAAGAGACTTTCTTACAAGTTTCACATAAAGGAAAACTGCCAATCTTCACAGCAACTTACCATCATAGTTTACAAAAGCGTCTCACATGCTTGCAGGAATTTCTATTCACGGCTTTGAAACACGTTGCTGCTTCATACATTATTCCTTGACCAAAGTTTACTTCTCACTACAAGATGGCCTCGTCTAAATTACCTGCTGGAAAATGCTGAGCCGTATTCGGGATGTTTATGCTCAGTAAAAAAGATTGGGTGTGGGGACAACTACTAAAGGTATTCAGTTGATATTAAATCCTGTATTCAAGTAGAGTTAAATCGTACAAGTTGGAAAAAGTCTTATAATTAAAGGTACTATAGGATAAACTAACGTGGACCGTCCCTGAAAAGTTGCAGGTCGTTTATAAAGAGGAGAAATATGCAGGGAGGAAGGTCGACTAACGAAAGAATAAGCTATACCTGGTGAGAGGGAGGAGGCGGGGATATTTCTGTATACCTTTGGCGGTGTGACTTGGGAAAGGTTTTGAGAACGGAATGAATTTATCAAGTATGAATAATACCATACAAAGTGAAGAGCAGCTCTGGGGAGAGATTTCGTCACATATTTACTGTTCACTCTCTTACATGTGTCAATACTTTTATCAGCAGCTGAAGGGATTGAAGATGCTCTGTGGATATATACTGTACATATATTGAGTATTCTATCGACGAGAGAGAGAGAGAGAGAGAGAGAGACTACTAAATACTTACATTACTCTAAGAAGAAAGTCACAATCTAAGACGAGTCTGCCGTGTGACGCATCAGATAAGAAAGATCATCGTCTCAGCAGCGAGGAACCTAAGCAATAAACCCCGATATTAAGAGCCACAGCCCGTAGACTGATTCAATATCTACTTCAAAACCTTCGCTCTCAATCGTAATGCAAACATGACTAAAGGCGGAGTGATGTTCATGAAGACTCTATGGGCCTCTGTGATGATCTCGTCTGTCTGAAGATTTATAGGGTGTGTGTGTGTGTGTGTGTGTGTGTGTGTGTGTGTGTGTGTGTGTAAAGGATGTTATTATCAGAGTCACTGTACTCAAACTCCTTCACTGCCATAACTGTAATGCTACTGTAGGTACTTATTCACAGCTGAGTGAACTTGGGAGTCAACCAGCTACCCATAAGACAGGGGTTGAGTGCTGCTGTCTACTCCCCCACCGCACACACACACACACACACACACACACACACACACACACAGCCAAACAACGTCTTAAAGCGACACATTTTGTTTTTATCACAATTGTCTTGACATTATGGGAGAAGTTTGGTCGATTTATTACACGTGGTTTTCAGTGTTAATGCTCAACACAGGGTAGTGTGTCTTGCCTCGTGTTAGGGGGTTTCAGAATTCAGAGACCAGGTTTCACTGTTCAGGGATATTAGGGCTTGAAGGTTATAGGTAGAGATATAAGGTTCAGAGGTTTAATCTATAGACTCGGGGTTTAGAGTTCGAATTCAGGGCTTGGGTTTGATGACTCAGGGCTTCAGGTCTAAGGCTTATGACTTTTAAGACACAGGGTTTTAATATTCGGGTTTAGGATTCACAGTTCATGGCTCACGGTTAAAGGTTCGGGGTTCACTGTTCATGGCTCAAGGTTAAAGGTTCGGGGTTCAGATTTGAAGACTCACAATTCAGGATTTAAGAGTTGAAGGTTCACAGTTCAGGGTTCAAACTTAAAAAAAAAAATCCTGATTCAAGGTACAGAGTTGATACCAAACAATGTTTACATATTTGAATTATCTCTACACCACAAATATCATCTATAAATAATATATATTAAATCAATGACAGATAGACTAATGATCCAGAAAGACAGATACCTATATTAACAAAACACAACTACAATTAATTTATCTGAACATCCAAATATATAACAATTTCATATTAAATTATTGAATATGTAAAAAAAAATATTGGTAATGTTAAAATAGAACTTCAAACAGAATTAGTTATATTCGCCACAAATATTACCCAGAACACTTTTTTGCCCTTGTAAAATATTAATGGCTGTGTATTTTTTAGTGTTCTATTTCAATGTCCGTTTCATGTTTGTCCAATTATAATTAAAGTTTTCTAAGGCATCTCTTTATATACTCTTAAAAGGGCATATATAGTAAACATATTAAAAAATAGTTACTGAAGTTTAGTATTGCTGCTGTTTATGTCACCCAGCTGTTGTTTATGTCACCCAGCTGTTGTTTGTGTCACCCAGCTGTTGATTATGTCACCTAGCTGTTGATTGTGTCACCTAGCTGTTGTTTGTGTCACCTAGCTGTTGTTTGTGTCACCCAGCTGTTGTTTATGTCACCCAGCTGTTGATTATGTCACCTAGCTGTTGATTATGTCACCTAGCTGTTGATTGTGTCACCTAGCTGTTGTTTGTGTCACCCAGCTGTTGTTTGTGTCACCCAGCTGTTGTTTATGTCACCCAGCTGTTGTTTATGTCACCCAGCTGTTGTTGTGTCACCCAGCTGTCACCCAGCTGTTGATTGTGTCACCCAGCTGTTGTTTATGTCACCCAGCTGTTGTTTATGTCACCCAGCTGTTGATTGTGTCACCCAGCTGTTGTTTATGTCACCCAGCTGTTGTTTATGTCACCCAGCTGTTGTTCATGTCTTTCACCTGTCATCCATCAGTATTTATCACCCAGCTATTGTTTATTCCTCAACTGTTATTAAACTCTCTCTCTCTCTCTTTTTCAGTTCCAAATATGTGTAACTCGGTGTGACGGACCAGCGCGATAATGGTTTTCGGATAGAGGACATTTGTCACCTCTCACTGACTTTACCTCAAATATTAAAATGTTGAGGAGAAAATTTGGACGATCCAAGGGTGTGAGGTAAGCGGCTTTGTCTTCCCGTGTAGGATTTAGACCTCTGTTGTCTGAGTATTTCCAGAATCATGACTTGACTGTTGTCTTCTCGTGTTATCATTATTATCTTCTTTACGGTGAGGATTTTGTTCGTCTTATGTTTATAGTGAAACCTCCATATAACGGACGTCTCTCTCTCTCTCTCTCTCTGTATATATATATATATATATATATATATATATATATATATATATATATATATATATATATATATATATATATATATATATATTCATTCAATCTTCAAGAGCCCTAAACGTCCTCAATTCAAAGTAGTAATTACCAGCTCTTGCGTCTGGTCTCCCAAATTTACGTTTCACGAGTTTATTGAACAAATAAATTCCGTTGGTTCATTTCTAGTGTGAAAAATTCCCTTTTAAGAGACACCTGGATCACTTTATCGGGGTCCTGCCTCCGCCTTGGCCCTTTACATCCTCATTCTAACCCGACAATAGCCACCTATGTTGACCCTTTTTACGGCTGCAAACTCTCAACTTTTCCTACCCATCGTCGTTCGTGTCTCTTCTGTATTAGGATGTAAGAAACTCGGAGCTTAAACTGTCAGAGAAGGACAACGGGACCTCTCCAGGTCCCAGTATCTCTCTTTTACTCGGGTGTCCATCTGTTGTACAGGTAACATTACTCTTATCTTTACCCAGTTCCGAACATGATCAATAGCCCTGGTTGTGTAGACGTTGGCTGTTTCTTTACTCAAGTGTAGTTGCTGTTAGGCGACGTATGTTGGTAAACGATAAATGAGGTTATGATCGCTGACCATCGGGGTCACTCGTTCAGAACAGGTCCATTGTTGCTGTTTATCCTTTCGTTGATGCCATGAGGACACACTGTAAAATAACGAAGGTCTTGAGCATCCTTGTTAAGTAGATTTTATTACAGTCTGAAAGCAGACACTTAATAAGCTTTTAATCCAAGCTTAAATTACCTATGTGCATCACCTGTCCGCATCACCTCTCCGCATTACCTATCCAAGAATAGAAAAAAATTATCCTCATTAATGGTGAATAACTTTATATTATCTCTTATTTAAACCGCTGAAAACTCTCACACATCATAAACACAGAAATTACAACAAAAGAAGGAAGTGTCGAGTCTCTTTCCTCGTAGGCTTTAGTACATTAACTATTGATGGGGTAAAGAAATAGTGGAGCGTATTTTGTACTCCACTCGGTAAAGGAAAGAGGGAAGGGGGAGGAAGATTAGTATAAAAAAAACAAAAAAGGAAAAAATGGCCTTCTCATTTGACTGATAAGCCTGAAGAGGTTGTAAGACGTAATCCCACCCAAAACAACCTCCTTTAAACCGAACTAAGGTCCACTACCCGTACTCTCTTTAACAAGGTATTATGTCTCCTAGGGAACAGAAGCCCTGGGGAGGTGGATTTTGTCCACATCATTATTGTGGTAACCGTGTTTTTCTCCACGGGGAAATTACCAGATGAGATTTTTTTTCCCTATAGGATTTTATCAAGCGGATTTTTTGTTCCTGTATATTTTCGTGTTCGTCCATGGCCAGAACTTTAGATACTAGAGCAGCACAAACACGGGACTATTTACTCGGAGTGTCGCATCCAACTGCTGTCACTGTAAACAAGGAGCGTTAGCAACTTTCACACCTATCATTAAACGTGAGGCGAGTGTGACTCTTCTATGCAAGTTTGAAGAATAATGGAATACATTTTTATATCACAGAAGACCACACGGGTAACGAATTACTGTAATGTTTTATTTCTCATTTTTTCTTGAGTGTTACTGTTTTACTAATCAGAGTGAATGGCTGTAATTTCTGTGCTTCTTAAAGATGTCGATTGACACCGACAACCTTCCCACGTCAGATTGATCGGCTCACTGATCTCTCACTTATAAACGTTGTATGTATGTTTTTGTGTATGTATGCAGTGTCGTTTGTTCGTCAGTAATAGTTTGTTTAGATTTGCACCGTAGTTGTTAAATATAGGCGATGGTTCAGTCGTAGACCACATTGTTGTTATATTTATTAGGTGTGTGTACAGGTGTATGCTTCTACAGGTGTGTGTGTGTGTGTGTGTGTGTGTGTACAGGTGTGTGTTATCATCGTTTCTTTTTGTGGAACTTTTTTTATGGAACTCATCCAATGGCATCAAGTCTGAGGAAAGTTTAAGATTTTTTTTTTTATTGTCGGGAAACCAGTTTTAGTTATTTTCTTAGTAATAGTTCAGGCTACTTATTGAGGGAACAACCTAACTTATATTACCTAACGTCACAATAATTATCCTGGTCGAAACAGTTTAGCTAACCTAACATAAATAATTCATTGTAATAAGTTTCCAGCCCAAAACTCTCTCAATATTAAGGTCATATTTGTTAATGATAATGTACACGAAAAAATATATAGATGTTAGAACGAAGGTAGAGTAAGTGTGTTCAACTTTTTCCCTTCACATTCCCGTAAATTTCCTACATTAATGTAATTGAAAATGAGTTTCTGAAAATATGTTGGCTCGCCGCGATCTTTTAGAGGAAAAGTTTAGAAGAGCATGCCATCTCGTAAACCAGCTCTTTTTAACAGGTTTTTCATAACTCTCACTCGACATTTATAGGCATGTAAAATTCACCCCATAAAGAATCCTGGAAAACTTTGCTCGTGCTGTTCAATGAAGCAAATAATAAGAAGGTGGAGGGATATGGAAATCTTATACCTGGAGGTCGACTGCTTCTAGATTCCAGTCAGCTATGTAATATGGAGTTATATTCTGTTTTGAGGGAGACGCTCTCGAGTATACCCAAAGGCCTTGATCACTCCGGCTCCTGCCTGAGGAATACCAAAAATAATGGGGGAAATTGAGTCCTGCAGGCATGACTGCCTATTAGGGATATAGCTGGGTGGACTAAGCGTGTGCCTAAGGGTCTTTGGGTAGAAGGCCAGTGATGTAACCACTTGGCCACCGTACTTCCAAAAGGATAACAAAACAAGAGAAAATTCTCATTTCATGCAACCTGCAAACTGTGTATCTTGTGAGACAAGGATATGTTGAAAATGTTTATAACAAGCTTGAGAGGCTGACCCTAGGGACGAGGTAATAATGGGAGACCCGATATGCAAGAGGTGAATTTTGTCCCGGCGAGGAAGCCATTGGCCACAAAGCACCGTCCACGTGACACTTTCCCTGGGTACACTTTGGTGGGATTCCTACAGTCAACCCACAAAGTATTAGCCATATTCACTCTAAACTGTGGTTTTAAGAATTATTTCTTACTCTGAGGTGTCTGGAAACATGATCGTACTGTTACACACCCTTGTGGACTTCTGGCTCGTCTGTTTTCTGATTTACCTGTAGAAACGAAGTCGCAATATTTTTAGTTAATTTCTTGATTTTTTTATTTATTTATCATTCTATATGATTATCATTACAGTGTAAGTATTTAGTATTGTTTACGAGGAGATCTTGTGCAGCGGTCTAATGCATATAATGCTGGCTCTCCATCCCTCCTCATGACCCAGGTGTGAAGGGGCACCAAGCTTTACCGATAGGGGGAGATGTGGTTGGTTGAGTGTAGTGCCGGCCACACTGTCTCCTTGTGCACACACAAAAACAGGGCTGAGTCTACAATGTGTTGTGTCCTCACTGTCACTAATGGGTCGTCAGGCCTACAGACCCGCTTTCACATCCATGATGCTCTGTAACAAATCTGAATAATCAACCAATTATTTATTGTCTATAGATTATTTAATAATGCATAGTATTTCAGTTCATTGTTCCAAATATCTTTATACATTATTTAAATTCCTAATGTCTATTACCAGAACAACTTCATCTGCATAAGGCGAGCTTTAATTTCTTATACTCTTACTTTACCTCTGGTCAGCCTGAACCAACACCAGTGATCACAAGAGCATTACTCTGTCCCACACC
The DNA here is from genome assembly GCF_018991925.1 of Homarus americanus. NCBI lineage: Eukaryota > Metazoa > Arthropoda > Malacostraca > Decapoda > Nephropidae > Homarus > Homarus americanus. Next base: position 334,406 of record NW_024729998.1, on the reverse strand, counting down.
TGTACTCGCGTCAAACTAGTTGTCTCTTCATAATATAGTACAACTTAATAGTGACTACCTCTCTAGTTGTCTGTTGATGTGTATAGATGAAACTTTCGGGGATCAGTGAGTGTTACATCACCCACAAACGCCTACAACATAAATCTAAAAAACTGGAGCCCATCAGACGTGCGATTGTCCCCCCCTCCCTTCTGCCGTATTTGTCTGGCTCAGCTCTCTGTTGTCCAGACGGGAACTCGAGAAGGAATATATTGTTCAAGCTGAGGAGTGATTAATGTGATCATCAGCGGTGACACGGAGGCTGATCCATCACCCCACGGTGCCAGCCCCGCCCTCTTCCTCCCATTCCCTCCTCTCCCACCTCCCTCTCCCTCCGTTTCCTCTCCCTCTCCCTCCAGTTTTCTCTCCCCCTTCTCCCCTCCTCACTGCCTGATAGGGGGAGGGGGGTGGGGGAGATTTTTGGACGAATGAACATATTTTCTACTCGGGTGTTAAAGAGAAGTGTCCTTGAGGCATTATTAAGCTTACTGTTTCGGCCAAAATCACGATCTCTGGGATTTTGTTCAGTATCTCAGTGTAAGAACTCCTGACCATGCTGAGTCTATGGTCCACGTTGTGATTGAGGGATAATTAGTAATGATAATGACGTTTGGGGGACATTTTAATGACATGTTTTTCAGAGCTAGTTTCGCGCCAACTATGGGTTTTCGAAGAGCATTAATTCCAAGGTAAAATTTAAGTTATGTAAAAAAGCTAAATTATAAAACAGCAATAGGTATTAGCTTATTAAAGTCAGCTATATATATATTTTTTTTAAGTAATAACCGAGATATTTTTTTAAACGAACTCTGATATTTAAACAGGAAATTCCATGTATACTCGGAACACTATAATCACAACCCAGTATAAGCGTGAAACCAAGACTCACCATCGTGTCTAAAAAGTTTCTTAGCTATAATATTAGAGGAGATAACTTATATTTTTTTCTCTTTCTCTTTATAATTGGAATTTGCGACTGGTCCTCGTTAGGTTGATGGAGATCGTTTCCTTTTTCCTTGAATTCAAGAGTTTTAACGTGAGAACTTAAAGTGTTCCCTGCCATTAGAGATAACTACATGACAAGTCTCCGCTAATGGTTCTTACGACTGCTTCATATTTTATTCATCATTTTTTTACTAATACTTTAATGATTATATTATAAGATCTGTGAGTATAAATAGCGTTGGGATTTAGACACTGAATAGTAGTAAATATATTAATAATAGCATCAATGTTAACGGTAATGTAAAATGTTATATAATTAAGATTAACATTGGTGGTAGTGTTGGTGGTAGAGAATAAGTAATGTTTATTGTTAATTTAATTTTTGTAGGGACAGTAAGTGTGATATTTGCACCTAGTGAATCTTTTTTTACAGCACAAACTTTATCAGCACAAACTGTTTTCTTTACATGGGATCACAGCCTTCCACTCAAGGGGTCCAAGGGCAGATTTTTAACACTCTGGACCATCCTGACAGCCTCAGTAGTGTGCACTGTAATATATCAACTAATTTCTCTTATCTGGATAATAAGAATCAAACTAGTTGTATTTACAGCAGTCTGCCTTCATCTTCGTTGTTCTAAAGTAGTCAGTACTCCAGCACCCCATGCCAGGGCCCTTAACTGTCCAGGAAAATAAACCACATCTCCAACATTCTCAACATCCAAACGCACCCAATAAGAACACTACTAAATGTTTACAGCCACAGTAAACCCTACCAGTTATCGCAATCCATATCAACCTAACCTAACTAAAATCTACAACTGGACGTAACAGCGATCTGCAGTCAGCCGTGAAGGTTGGTCAATGAACCAATTTATATTTACATATCTTAGTATAGTAGACTTCATGTAAACTACGTACACACGCCTGAAGCACCATAACCTTGCAGCCCTCACACTTCTATAGAGAGATGCGAGATGAGAATGTTGAGTCTATCCACATTCACCAAAAATGTAGTTGATCCACTCGTTTATTGACATTAAAACAGGAAGAATGTTGTTCACTTCACACACACACACACACACACACACACACACACACACACACTGAAGTAGCCTCCATTAGTTTAGTGTTACTCAGAGTGAAGTTCTTATAGGTAATGGGTAAAGTACTTATGTCAATCCTTTTACCTATGGAGAAAAAAGAGTGACAAAGAGTCGGAGGCAGGTAGAGAAAAAGAGGTAGGGGGGGGGGGTAAGGGAGAGAGGGGGGAGAGAGAGTGGAGGAGGCAGAAAGATAAAAAGAGAAATTCAGTTGAAGAAAGGGAGAGAGAGAGATCAACCATGAGGACAAACTGTAATGCCGACTTGATCACTGTCAACCTACTGGTGGTCACGTTGCCATCTCTCCCACCTCCTGTTTCTCATATGTCTTCTCTTCGTCACTCTAATTATCATCTTATTTTCCACTATATCCTTTTCGTCTCTCTAATCTCCTTATTCTCCTCCCCATCTCTCCTCATTTTCCAATCTCCCTCCTCCTCTTTTCACCGCTTTCCTTTCTCTTCCCTTTTACCCCCCCTCCCCCCCTTAGTCTCCTACTCTCCCCCTTCGGTCTCCTACCCTCAGCCCATACCAACTCTCTTTTAGACACTTAGCAGTCTCTCTCAAACACCCCCTTCCCACCCTCCTACCCCACCCCTCAGTCTCCTACCACCCTCTCCTCGGTCTCCTACCCCAACCCTCGGTCTCCTACCCCAACCCTCAGTCTCCTACCCCAACCCTCAGTCTCCTACCACCCTCTCCTCGGTCTCCTACCCTCAACACCCAACCCAGAATTTTTGTGCCTCAGGATGCTTCGTGATAAAGTGCTAACACGGTCAGAGTCGGGGGCTATAAAAGTCGATATTGGTTTTAGCGATGTGTAATTTACTCAGCTTAAACACAAACTCGCTCACCTAATAACACTGGTTTATTGTAAGAGAGGTTTGATATTTCCTCTCCCAAACCCGAGTTTTTTGCTGGGGGGGTAGTGGTAAATTGTGTCTCCATGTTTGTTGTCGTCTCACGGTAGGTATTTTTATTTTTTCAATATGAAACTTTGGGGGTGGGTGGAGGAAAGGTTCCAATATTTGTAGACGAGCGAACGGGTGAGGACCATATGGCAGGGAATTTTGCTGGATAGTCGTAATAGCAAAGGGGTGAACGCTGTTGACCTGATGTTATTGAAAATATTTGTCGGATTTTTTTTTTTTTTGTAGGAGAGGTTCTGTTGCTTGCCTGTCGAGTCCTAGTGTGTAGAGCGAGAGAGTATTGTATGTGTGTGGAGCCAGATTCTATTGGTGATGATACTACCAATCACTACAAATTATCTGGTGTTAGGGTGTAGGGGTGGTGGCAGTGGGTGTTGGTGCGAAATAAAGTGAACCTGAATGAGTTTGAACACGTTTGTATTAACAGGGTAAAATGCAATCTCAATTCCATTTAATGTTTAGCCTTTTTATGGGAATTCAAATAAAGTAGGCAGCTGGTACTCCCTACACCGGTAAATTCCCAAATGACTTCACATATACAGGAGGGTAAAAGGAACAAAGAATTAGGTGGATGACACAAGCTGCACGATCCGGGTCACCATAACTATCATTATTATGGTGTACTGGCGCTGTCTATTGATGGTGTCGATGAGTTATGGTAGTAATTTTACACACACACACACACACACACACACACACACACACACACACACACACACGATTTATTTTATTTCCGTATACAACATAACCAATAATTTTACCCTCACCTCAGCACTAAATCTGTTACCGTGTCCATATGTAAAATTGGTTACATCCTCAAGACTTCCTCATCCCTCGCTATAATCCAATCTCCAACCTACTATATGCCAGTAATCCAATTTATTCACAGACATGTAGGGTAAGAGGTCATAATACTCAGGGGTTTCCATTTAAACTTTTGCCCTAACTTCTTTTTTTTTCCCTCTAGATGGCTATAAGAGCATCCCCCCCCACTCTCCTCCTTCCTGCTATACGAGGCCACACCTCCCCCTGCACACGAGGCCACACTCCTCCTCCCCATGCTGCACGAGGCCACACTCCTCCCATGCTACACGAGGCCACCCCCCTGCATGCTACACCTTACCCTCCTTTTTGGGCCAATTTATCATCTCCTCAACTGCTTATTATAGTTTGTTTTGGAGTTCAAGTGGTTATTTACACCGAAACAACGAAGATGAAACGTTGTTATAATCTCACTGTATAAAGTTAACTCTATAAAAGATCCCAAACTCTGTCTACAGTCATTTTCAATAGTCTTCTGTATGTTATAGAAACCTCATTGTACAAAGCCGTTCGTTGGAGAAGTTATGTGTTTTCATGCCAAAAGCCGGAAAACACGGCTGTATTGTGTAGGGGTTCTTCTTAGCGTACTCTTATGTAGATTATCCATTGGTGCACTTAAACTTAGACTCGTATTAAGAAATTTCGATTATAATTCCTAGACTCTATATTGGAGTTAATTAATTATAGTTATTTAGTTATATATCGGTAGTTGAGGTTATAGGAGTCACTAATTGGTTTGATAGGTAAAGGTGATGATGATATGAATAATGATAAAGACAATACCATAAAAATCGAAGAAAATTAATTTCCATCTTGAACAAAAAAAAATATGTGCAAATACAATTAGTGATAATATATAGAAATGGAAAATGTATGTGGAAATTGATATTGAATTACTAGTAAAAAACATGAATATAAATTAAGAGTAATTATAAAATGTAATAAAAAATAATAATAATAGAAGTAAAAAAATAATAGTGTAGGAATCGGGGGGGAAAAAAACTGTAATATCAAAAGGTTTCCTGCTAAACCATTTTCTTGATCCACAATATGCTGGTTGGTGCAGTTTCCTCCAAGCCTGCCAGGTTGAGTCCCTTGTCCACTCCACGCCTCCTGCTCCACAAGCAGAATTATGTTGAAGTGCGCCTTATGACACCTGATTCTTCCTCCCCGTTCACAAGTTACTTTTGTATTTACTTTTATAAATAGTCATAAAGCTTAGGCAGTGAATCACCTTCTCAAACATTTTATTAAAAAAAATCAGAAACATTTATTAATCGTACGAGAAATGTTTAACCAAATGTATATTCCAAGATTAAGAAGATTATGAAAATATTCGATATTTTTACATCTATGAAGAACAGGTATTACAGCTTCTCTCAGTATGATAATCAGGCAGGAATCTTAATATTAATAGGCCTATCCTCCTTCGTGGTGGTAACTGCACACAAGCCCTGGCCTCATAGCGCTGCCGGTAATGGTAATAACCCCGATATTGCCCTCAGGTCTTGGAGAAGCCTAATTTCACCTTCCTGGCAGATGCTGGAATGTCGGGCGGTATGTGCTTAGTTGGAGGTAATCCCAAGGGGTACACGGATCCGGTGTGTGTGTGTGTGTGTGTGTCACTGGTACGAGGGATAGACTGTGGTGTAAGATGTGATTCTCTCTCTCTCTCTCTCTCTCTCTCTCTCTCTCAAGGTGAAACAAATGTGGTGGTCGGAGCGTATCATTAATATTGTCTCTTGGTTTATAATTAAAATAAACAGTGGTTAATGTACACACACACACACACTTAGTCGTCTTGAAGTTATCTAACTTTTTATAATAGTTTCAACAACATTTTATTCATGTTTTGTTTTCCTTATTATCGCTGTTTGACTATTTTTCACGATTTACCGTATAATAAAAGTCTTTTTTTTTTCTTTTTTTTTTGGTTTATTGGGCACTCCCCTACATCATTGTGTAAGGTGAAGCGCAGAAGCGTTTACAGCGCCCAACAGGGAAGCATGCTAAGTTCATGCTTGCCTTTATGTCGCATGAGTTAAGGGCTTAGAAGCCTGAAGAGTCAAAGGCGTAGAAGCCTGAAGAGTCAGTGGTTTATGTCCTCAAGTTATTGGAAGCTCCAACAACTTGTCCCTGAATACGAATTCGCAACTTTCGACTTACACCAGGTACCTACTTTACTGCTAGGTGAACAGGGACTAATGGGGGCTAGGATGTAAGTCTAATAATAAAAGTCTCCCATTCCATAATTTATTTCATTGATGTATTTTACGCCCACGAGTTATTAGAAGACTGAAATAAATTTACTTGTAAGTTTATTCTTATATATAATACACAGTCTAGTCATATGTATAAAGGTTATGGTACAGTACATCTAAAAAGGATTAATTAGCAATCAACTTATTTATAATTATACTTCATGACGAACATGTAACATGATTATATATTTTTCACCTGAGATTTTAAATAGTATACGATGCATATTTTTATTTTAACCCCCTCCCAAAAAAAAAAAAGAAATACTCATAGATGAATAACAAAGCGAAAACAATGATAACAATTAGCATAGTTAATTTTCAGGTATAGTTAAAAAAATACTCGTACTCATATAATTGTTTTTATATAATTGTAATTAAGAGTAAAGTCAACCTAAAGGGGACGGTGTTAGACATAAATATTGGCTTTATTTTTTTCCTATGACTTGATTATAGGTTCATAATTATTCAGCCCATTAGGGGAACAATAGTTATAGAATCGTAGTGTGGGGTGAGTGGGTCGCCCCCTAACCTAGCCTTCAATCGTGATAAACAATAGACTGTTTTATATACGGGTTGGCATCCTCTCTCACACACACTTAGTATTAACAAATGGATATTATCTCTCATAAGGAGTGAGGTCACTGATTACTGAATCTAGACACCAGTGACATTAGGGTTAGTGTATTCGCACGTGTGTGTGTGTGTGTGTCGACCCAACTCGTGTAGCTTACCATGGAATATTTTACGACAGAAAACCAGTCAGGTACAGTTAAATGTATGCAGATTATGCATGGATCTATTCATACTTACATATCCAGCTCTCTCTCTCTCTCTCTCAAATACATATACATATCAATGTTTTTAAAGACTTCCCGTGTTGGTTGTCGATAATGAACTTCATACATCGCAAAACACATTAATAATATACACAGGATTATACCGGGTTAAGACTTTTGCGTTAACCATATAGAAGCACATCGTTATATTACTTCGGGTGTACAGAATTATCGTATATAAATTAAATCATTTGTATACCGGTCCAACAATAATTACCAACAATAATTACCAACACAACAGTGGTTTTTAAATTATAGACAGAAGATACAGTAATATGTGCAGGTTTACATAGGTTGATGCTTGATATAATTAGTCAGGTATTTGCGTAGTTATCGGAGTCTAATGGCATACTTAATATAGTGATTATCGTTAGTTATCGCAAATTATCCTATAAAAAAAAACCTCAATATATATTTCTTATCATATAATAACTTTTGAAGCGTGGCCGACTGGGATTTGACCCTGGCTTTTAAAAATTCAAGCGTGGTGGCCCTACCTGGTTAAATCCCTTGTAAAGACTCCCGTATAATATATGGAAAACACGAGAGTTGAATATGTAATGAGGAAGAATTGGAACGAATTACGTTATTTGAGAAGAAGCCAAGACACATCACGTGAAACTGTCCATTTAGTGAACTTTATAGCGAAGGCGTATAGAACAGCTCGCTGCTAATACATTTACTCTTTGTTGTTACATTAAGGCAAAAATAACAAGTTTTTTTTAGGGGTTCATTATTCTGTCTCTTACTCTCAATTATATACTGGAGATATATGTTGTTTTTGATGGCTTTTAGTAATGTGTGAATCATCTTACTCTCTTTATTTGCCTCCTCACGCTGCTCCTCCCTGCCAGGTCCTCACGCTGCCCCCCCTTGCCAGGTCCTCACGCCTCCTTCACCTCTGCCGCTGTCATTCGTCTTCTCTTATCCTCTCCCGCTTAGTCTTCCTTTACTCTTCACTTCCTTCTTCCATGTTCTCATTGCGTTTACCTGGAACCTGTATTAATTATTATTTATTTATTTATTTATTTATTTATTTCTAAGGTTGGACCTGTAAATTTCGCCCGGATTAGTGAACGACTGGAAAATATTCCTTTAAAATTGCAATTGATTCGTGAGTTAATTAATCGACGTTTTTTTTAAACATATATACAGTTTTATCTTGTTGAACTGAAGTATAATTTACATGAAAAAATATACAATTAATTCATGGAAATAAAGATAATGACGCCAGAGAGAGTTGAGTTGCCACGCTCAGTTTAGCTAATTCAATGTTTACCAGCAAATATACTGTGCAATTAATTTTGTAACTTATCATATTTTGACATAGAGAGAAAGGTTCGACAGGAGCTGATTAAACCAGGTAGATAAGGGCGATAACATCAGTAATTTAGCTCTGTACGACACACCATCTTCATTAACATTTCTTTGGACTCGTCATACTGTTGTTGCTTTCACATGTAAATAAATGGTAATGAGCGTGTTTATGACCTGACTAACTAGTAATTATAATACTCTTGGGGGGGGGGGGAGTATGATGCATGTATGAGATCTATTTAAATTAGTTGATGTGTAAGAGATATTTATACACGTGGAGATGTTTGTAGTAATGTTATTCCTTCTTTATCTTGGTGTACAAAGCTAAATTAAACCTGTAAATCTGCTAAATATTAACACTAACTAGAAACTGTATTGCGTATCCTCGTCTGTGGCCTAAAACATTGTGGTGTGAAAAGTTTGTCGTGAATTTCTTACACCATACGAGGTAAAGCCAAGTTCGTGAAGAAGTTATCATTATTCTTCGTACTCAGCAGTGAACTATATCGGTTATTCTACTGAATATCCAAACTGTAGCACTGTAGGCACTGAGTTTATAGGGTTTGAACAAATTATATAGAGAATTATCAGAGAATTTAGGAATGTTGATCATAGTTCATGTGTTAACGTTAGCTTATTGTACAGCTCCTTCCTGTTTCAGTAGTGTTTGAGTTTTTAAGAATGCCAAATGTTGTATGAGTAGGAGTATCTTTGTGTCTCGGAGCTGCATGGAAGGTACAACACGACCTATACCAGCGAATACCAGAACTTGTGTGAGGGCCGGCGGTGTGGGCTCTTGTTCTCCCATACTTGTGACCCAAGTTTGGAAACTTTGTTGGGGGATGAAATTCATTCTTCAAAGAGAGTTATATGAATGATGGGAAAAATCTTCCCTTGAGAAAAAATTAATGTTACGCCAACACTGTATATTGCCAGTCATTCCTTTGGTGTAAATTGTCTTATTATGGAATAAAAAGTTGACTTTAATAAATATACCGCAATATCAGGCAGTGAGGATTTGGGTAGATTCATTAATAAACTGATTATTCACTAAAAGAGCTTTTTGTCGCCAGTTAGCTGACAATTTTCCGTAATCATGAACCCTGAACTATTTTTTTTCTGAATAGGGGCAGTAAACTCCCTATACACCAGGATCGTGGACGCCGAGTGCACAAATATTATTCCCTGGAGGAAGGAAAACTGCAGCACCTCACATTTCCTCGTGAAGGTGTTCAGTGGAGACGATCCTTCCGGTGTAGCCAGAGCGTCGTGTGTTGGCTGTGTACTTTGTTTAGCATACACAACGTCACCAGGACCATAGATGCTGCAGATATTGTATATCATCATCGTCTGCTCTATCTTTATCATCTTCAGCAGAAGCTGCCACCTTGCTGACAGTGAAACTTAAGCTACCAGTTGTTGTGGTGAAGTAAAACGAACACTAGACTAACAATGTATGTGACCGAGAAAGATCATTGCATATTTGTAGTTATACGTAAAGTCATTATGGAAGTGTAAATTCCGTAACTTGTACAGGAAAAAAAAAAAAAACGAAGCGTCGATCAAGATTATCCCTCCCGTCCACTGTATAATGGCCGGAGTGTTTGGGACATACTGAACTCCTCCATTAATATCACCACCCACCACGGCCGATATATTGTCACCATTTTTTTGTCTCCATCCCTAGTCGGATATTGTGGTGATGATATATGAGAGGAGAAGGCAGCATTTATAGACACCGGGAGGTCAAATAAAGAAGATTCATCAGAGGACGGCGCACACTCCACCTTCAGCGCCGCGTTTTTTGGCAAGAAGCCCATTTTAGGCGTCGTAAACCCCGCCTGACTTCCTTTTAAGGGATTCACTCGTATGTGGTTGGGAGGTGGGCCTTCTCTATAAAAGTTTATTAATGCAGATTTCCACTGGTGCTAAAGAAGGAATAATCATATATCATCCTTTTATATGAGGGTCGTAGCCTGTGTGACTGTACTCCGCCGTGAGGAAGCGGCGGGATGTGAGGGAGTATCGGGTGACAAGGGCAGCCGCTTGGTGTGTTTATGGTGATGTGTGAAGGTAGGGCCGCCAGGTGTCTCAACCGTGAAGCTTTATATGACCAATGAAAAAAGTTTTGATGACAGATGGCCAGGCGAGAGTCGAGGCGGTTGTGCCTTTATGGTGGTGCCGTAACCTGTGTGGTGTTGGGAGGTGGAGGATCACTCCAGGGTACTCGAGGCTGAGGTAACAGGAAACTGCTGAGTATTACCTGTACATGGAGTGTAATCATCCTGGTGTTATATGAGTGTGATTTTCTTTCATGATGATGATGTGACACTTTTAAGAAATATAATCGATGTCGACTCCGTATGATATAAATAATAATAATGATTACAATGGGGTCATGAGATACCCCCAAAATGACAGTGTTTGGGAAATAATCTGGCAGCACTCAGGACTGATATTTATACTTAGTTATAAAAGACTTGAGCAAAGGAGGGATGATGGCAGACATATTTCTTAGCGGACTCATATAAAAATAAACACATATTTTTAGTTTGAATGAAGTAAAACAACAGGAACAATGCCACAACTCTCATCATCCTTTTTTTGTTTTAACAAATTACGACATTTATATATCATACGTCCAGCTTCACCCCAGGAGATGACAGAGGTGTGCTTTTCTATTGATACAATTCATGCAGGATCAAGGAAGCTACAAAAATACGTGTGTTGTGTGGTGCTGAAAGTAATAGGAATTGTTTCCATTGGCCGGCAGTCCAACACATCGTCCCCTTGAGGCAGCGAGATACGTGAATCATATATATATCATAAGTTTGAACCTTTGTTGTATTTGACGCCGGACAGACAGACAGACAGCCTTGTACCTTGCTGCGCATTCTTTTGAATTGAAATTCATATGTATTTCTCTTTATCACCATATCAGTTGATAGTTAAGATATTTGTGAATCATTGTACTGTTGTTTTCCTAGTATTTTTTTAGGAATATTTATGTGAACAGCTAGACATACAGTATATAGTAAATTTGGTAGGGAGGTGCGGGTGGCCAAGGGCTCCATTTTCTTTTTATCGGGGGTAGCTTTAATGGCGAGATTCGTCTCTTTAAGTGACCTGGTTTCTTGTGGTCAGTACTTAGACTCTGTTGTGCTAAACACACATTTAAACTTACGTCAGTAATTTCTTATCCAATATTGTAAGTTATCGTCGACACATTCTTCACCTGAAGTAGCTGTGGTTGAATGTGGGTGCGTCAAGTCCGTAGACTTGCTAGTGCTAGGTCTTTATATACGAGTCTTCGTTATACTACGTACTGTATAGCAATTGTTAGTTAATTTAATTTATTTGCATTATTATTATGAACTCTACAAAACTTTAAAAAAAAATAAAATCTCCGGTAAATAAAATTATTGACTCAGAAACAAAGTAGAAAGTGAAAGTTAGTCTGTTTTCCATTTCTAAGCTGCCATATGTTTCCTGTCATTCATAAGCGGTGGGGGTGGGGGTGGGGGTGGGGGTGGGGGTGGGGGTGGGGACTCCGGGGAAACATAACAGAATCCCGGCCAAGATCATCACTCGACCACTTCACTGATTTCATATGAGACGAAGTTCCGAACGTATTGTGTAAAGTATGGCTCCCATTTCCTTCCATTCTCCGTCTTCACTCTCTAGATGTAGATTTTTTTTTATACAAACTCTCAATTTCATCTTTTCTTTCGCTTGAGTCATCGGTAAAACGCAGCTCCACTATGACGGGCGGGAGAAGAGGGTGAACTTTGGCAGCAGCTAAGTTTCGTCGAGTCAGTCTTTGTTATTTGAGAGCTAGACTATTCTCCCTAGGATGGTGTCAGGCGTCGGAGGGGTAGTTACTTAATCGTCCTGCAAAATAAAGATGACAGAGAATTTGAAATTGTGGGGAAATTTGATCCGTCACATCGCTTTACCTACTGTTATTAAGCCAGATGAATGTGGAGTGTATCTGACGTCCCTAGGGGTTATAAGCTTAGTTCTGTGGTGCCTACCTTATGTTTCACGATTCAGTATGTTGTCATATCTCCTTGTATTGTCTTGATACATTCTATTGTGAGGTATATGATATATTATTATTATTATTAGTAGTAGTAGTAGTAGTAGTAGTAGTAGTAGTAGTAGTATCATCTAAAAGGCCTCAGTAGAACTATGCACAAAACGTTTTACGTAGTTGACTCCTACCCCCTCCTCCCACCTCCTACCTTCACCATCCCACCCTCTTCCCCTCTTTCCCCCTTCTCACCCCCTCCTGCCACATTGATTCTTGTGACAAGTAAATTTTCAGATGCAATATCCTGTCCTTCCCCTACCATCATCCCACCGTTTTAGACACACACACACACACACACACACACACACACACACACCTCTCAAATTTTTTCCTTCATTCCACACTCCTTCATCCATCCTTTACCCGCACTCCTTCACCCATCCGGCTGCATTAGGGCCACAGGAAATGTCTTTCTAATAAAGGGGAAATTATATTGAGACTTTTATTGGACAAGTAATCTCCTGTCACACTGAGTCTTTACCTCTCTCCTTCCTTGGCTGTGACCCTAATACCCACCCACACACCTGTCGTATATTTATAACTTAAAACATTAATGCTGTAAGAACTGTTTTTATATATTAATTATCCAAGTTTATCATATATTATTTTACCGTAATTTAAATCCATGTGATCTATGGCCTTACAAATTATTTTTATATACGAGAATTTATAATCGATAGTTGAGAATAAGCCAAGAATCATGGTACAGTTAGAACGCCGTTATTTAGCTTCATTTGCAATTTTATGCTATATTCCACATTTGCAAACATTCCCAGTAACAATATCCTCCCCAGATGCTCATAATAGTGTAGTTATTATTCCACTGGCAACCTCAATTTAATAAATAAACAATGGAGGAGGAAATGTTAGTATAACCTGTATCTGGTGCACTGAAGTCATGGTTTACAGCGAAAATTCAATCGGTATTATCATTTCTTTTAATGTGACAAGTATACAGGGTAGGGGTTTTTTATACGACAACCCTAAATGATAATGTATTAGTAATAGTCATTTGTGGGTAGAATGTTACGTAATTCACACACTGACCTGACCTGACCTGACCTGACCTAACCTAACCTAACACTGCTCTACCATTAAATTAATGTTTTCTCTTAACGTAGGAATACATTTTGTTTACTTTAATTAACCTAAGTTTTAATTAGATAAAGTTTGCTTTTACTTAAGTTTAGTTCACGTTGGTTGAGTGCAATCTGCTAAAGGTCGTATTTTTATTCAAGTGGATTTAGTAAGATATGGTATCATTTTAAGGTAATTAGATTTTCTCCAAGATTATCATTAGAAGTATATTATTTCTTATAGCAGATAGTGAGTGAAGTATAAATAACAAAGAGAAATATATAAGAGTTCCATTGTAACTTAACCCTTTAACGACGATGGATTAAGCCTTCGGGACTCAGAAGGTTAAAATATGTTCAAAATCAATAACAGACGAGGGAAGGAAAGTTAATTGATGCTGTGATTAACTCTTGACCATAGATCATCGAAAAGGACTCAGTTGGTTATGGTTTATGGCTCATGGAAGTCTTCCTTATAATCACACGAATCTAGTACACTCCTCTTCACTAGTGCGTTTACAGGGGATCGTCAGGTTTTGTGCAGTGTGGCAGGGTTTTGTTTGTTTACATTCGACAGAGCCCCTGTAAACGCACTAGTGAAGGGGACTGTACATGACACTGAGGACCTTCATATATCTCCCTTAAGTCAATTCATTACGAGGTTTGTCAAGTCACCGTGAATAGTTTTTTTTTTATCTTATGTATAAGTCGAAGATGTATAGAGTTGGAACCACAGCTAACGATGTGTAGTCTTGATGTAACAATTTGTAATTTTCTGAAGGATTTATATAAGTTTTTATCCAGGTTTCATAAGTCACATCTAAAAAGTTTTCTGTCGTTCGTCGATACTCTTAAGCCTAAAGTCTGGATATTTTTCTCACCTTTTGTGAAGTTCCTAGAATATTTGTTTTTGCGGAAAATATCCTTCACATAGTAGTGACTCTTGAGACGAATGCCATCTGGTGTTGACTGCCGAACAATCCCC